>NC_140988.1:378475423-378736150 GCF_052327205.1 Somniosus microcephalus | reverse complement strand
GGGGGAGGGGGGAAGGGTTGGTGAGGTGGGGGGGAGGGGGAAGGGTTGGTGAGGTGGGGGGGGAGGGGGAAGGGTTGGTGAGGTGGGGAGGGGGAGGGGGGAAGGGTTGGTGAGGTGGGGGGGGAGGGGGAAGGGTTGGTGAGGTGGGGGGGGAGGGGGAAGGGTTGGTGAGGTGGGGAGGAGGAGCGGGGAGGGTTGGTGAGGTGGGAGGAGCGGGGAGGGTTGGTGAGGTGGGGAGGAGGAGGGGGGAGGGTTGGTGAGGTGGTGAGGTGGGGAGGGAGGGTTGGTGAGGTGGGGAGGAGGAGGGGGGAGGGTTGGTGAGGTGGGGAGGGGGGAGGGAGGGTTGGTGAGGTGGGGAGGGGGGGGAGGGAGGGTTGGTGAGGTGGGATGGGGGGGAGGAAGGGTTGGTGAGGTGGGGAGGGGAGAAGGAAGGGTTGGTGAGGTGGGGAGGAGGGGGGAGGGTTGGTGAGGTGGGATGGGGGGGAGGAAGGGTTGGTGAGGTGGGGAGGGGAGAAGGAAGGGTTGGTGAGGTGGGGAGGGGAGAAGGAAGGGTTGGTGAGGTGGGGAGGGGAGAAGGAAGGGTTGGTGAGGTGGGGAGGAGGGGGGAGGGTTGGTGAGGTTGGATGGGGGGGAGGAAGGGTTGGTGAGGTGGGGAGGGGAGAAGGAAGGGTTGGTGAGGTGGGATGGGGGGAGGAAGGGTTGGTGAGGTGGGGAGGGGAGAAGGAAGGGTTGGTGAGGTGGGGAGGAGTGGGGAGGGTTGGTGAGGTGGGGAGGGGAGGAGGAAGGGTTGGTGAGGTGGGGAGGAGGGGGGAGGGTTGGTGAGGTGGGGAGGGCGGGGAGGAAGGGTTGGTGAGGTGGGGAGGAGGGGGGAGGGTTGGTGAGGTGGGGAGGGGGGATGAAGGGTTGGTGAGGTGGGGAGGAGTGGGGAGGGTTGGTGAGGTGGGGAGGAGGGGGGATGAAGGGTTGGTGAGGTGGGGAGGGGGGAGGGTTGGTGAGGTGGGGAGGGGGGGAGGGTTGGTGAGGTGGGGAGGGGGGGATGAGGGGTTGGTGAGGTGGGGGAGGGGGGAGGGTTGGTGAGGTGGGGAGGGGGGAGGGTTGGTGAGGTGGGATGGGTGGGGGGGATGAAGGGTTGGTGAGAAGCAGCCTCCCTCTATCATTAAACATTTGACTGAGATGAGCAGTTTTGGATCCGTTCCCATCTCTCGGTGCGACATCTGGCACTTCTTTAACCGTTAGTCTGTAATCGAGCAAATTAGTCAACTTGGTTCTGTCTGGTCACTTTGAGTGTGAATTTGGTTTGGCACGTGAGATTGGTAACTTGAGACAGATCCAAACAGGCCTGAAGAGGGAGCCCGAGACAGATAGGGTGACAGCAATCAGCTGAAGACAAAGACAGAAACCAGAGTGAGAGAGACAGGGGAGTGCTGAGCGACAGACGCAGGAGGAGAGATAGTTGACTAACAAAGCACAAAATATGCAAAACGCCCTGCAGATCAACCTATCAGCTGTGGCTCAGTGGGTAGCCTCTTGCCTGTGAGTCAGAAGATCATGGGTTCAAACCCCTCTCAGAGATTTGACTTTGTAGTGCTGAGGGAGTGCTGCACTGTCGGAGGTGCCGTCTTTTAGACGAGACTTTAAACCGAGGCCCCGTCTGCTCTCTCAGGTGGACGTAAAAGATCCCACGGCCACTATTTCGAAGGAGAGCAGGAGAGCTCTCCCCGGTGTCTTGGGCTAATATTTATCCCTCAACCTCCATTATTAAAAAACGGATAATCTGGCCATTATCACATGGCTGTTTGTGGGAGCTTGCTGTGCGAAAATTGGCTGCCGCCTTTCCCCTATTGCAGCAGTGACTGCACTTCAAAAACAGAACTTTATTAACGGTAAAGCGCTTTGGAACGTCATGAGATTGAGAAAGGCGCTATACACTCTTTATTTTTAAATGTATTCAGTACAAGAATGATTGGAGTTTGATTCACGGCCGTAATGCACTGTATCAACACTAGAGGGTGGTGCCAAACAACTCCAGAGGGTTCCCAAGTCCAGGCATCGCCACATGAAGACTCCAGGCTCACAGCTGATAGCCCACGGTATTTTAAAGGGGCAGGGCTGCTTTGTGAGGCACCTGACTGTGTTCGTAAGCAAAAGCTGTCACAGGTGACTTAGGGGATCCAGGTACATAGAACATTAAAATGTCATGAACAGGTACAAAACATAATCAAAAAGGTTAATGGGATGCTGGCCTTTATATCTAGAGGACTAGAATAGGACTAGCATAGGGACACACCCCAATCTACATCGAAGGGGCTGAGGTGGAGAGGGTCAGCAGCTTCAAATTCCTGGGTGTATTCATTACGGAGGACTTAACGTGGTCCCATCACATCGACGTCGTAACGAAGAAGGCATGCCAACGCCTGTTCTCCCTCAGGAGACTGAAGAAATTTGGAATGGCCCCCCCAGATTCTCACCAACTTCTACCGGTGCACCATCAAGAGTATCCTGTCCGGCTGCATCACTACCTGGTCTGGCAACTGCACCGCCATAGACCGCAAGGCTCTACAGATGGTGGTGAAAGCTGCACAACATACTATAGGAATTAAACTACCTGCTGTGCAGGATATCTACCCCGAGAGGTGCCGGGGGAAGGCCCTGAGAATCATCAAAGACACGAGTCACCCCAGCCACAACCTCTTCGCCCTGCTCCCGTCCGGTAAGAGATACCGAAGCATACGGTCTCGTACCAACAGGTTTCGAAACAGCTTCTACCCCCAGGCCATAAGACTCATGAACGTATAATTTATTATTATTTATTACTGTTGTTTTATTTATTATTACTGTATTTCTATTAGTATTTTATCATTGTTATGCCATATTTATTCCAATGTTGGGAGGACTCGTAAAAATCAACATTTCATTGTGCAGTACACAGGTCTGCTGCATATATGACAAATAAAATTGAATTGAATACAAGGGGGTAGAAGTTATGCTGCAGCTATACAGAGTCCTGGTTAGACCACACCTGGAGCACTGGGAGCAGTTCTGGGCTCCACACCTTAGGAAGGATATATTGGCCTTGGAGGGAGCGCAGCGCATGTTTACCAGAATGATACCTGGACTCCAAGGATTAAGTTATGAGGAGAGATTACACAAACTAGGGTTGTTTTCTCTGAAATTTAGGTTAAGGGGTGATCTGATCGAAGTTTTCAGGATATTAAGGGGAACTGATAGGGTAGACAGAGAGAAACTATTTCCGCTGATTGGGGATTCTCGGACGAGGGGGCACAGTCTAAAAATTAGAGCCAGACCTTTCGGGAGTGAAATTAGGAAACACTTCTACACACAAAGGGTGGTAGAAGTTTGGAACTCGCTTCCACAAATGGCAATTGATGCTAGATCAATTGCTAATTTTAAATCAGAGATTGTTAGATTTTTGTTAACCAAAGGTATTAAGGGATATGAGGCAAAGGTGGCTGTGTGGAGTTAGGTCATAGATCAGCCATGATCTCATTGAATGGAGGAACAGGCTCGTGGGGCTGAATGGTCTATTCCTGTTCCTATAATGTCACATATATCTCGTTGCTGCCTGGTTTTATCTTTGTTGGCTTTGCAGGAACTGTTCCCAGTGGCAGAAAGGTTGATAACCAGATCGGCAAAAGAACCAGAGGCGACATGAGGACAACTTTTTACTTTTACGCAGCGAGTTGTTGTGATCTGGAATGCGCTGCCTGAAAGGGCGGTGGAAGCAGATTCAATAGGAACTTTCAAAAGGGAATTGGATAAATATTAGAATTGAAATAATTACAGGGTTATGGAGAAAGAGCAAGGGTGGGGGGGTTAGTCGGACTAATCGGAGAGCTCTTTCAGAGAGCCGGCACAGGCACGATGGGCCGAATGGCCGGCTTCTGTGCTGTATCATTCCACGATTCTATGAAGTGCCTCAGCCTCACTGCATTGAGGTTATGCCCAAGGTAACGAGTGGGTATATTTTGAGCAGGCAGCTCCCTTAACCAATGATTGGTCCCACAGCAATGATGATTGACCCTCAAAGGAAAGACTTTCGTTCAGGAATATTTGGAGTTGCTGAGACGACAAATTGCTTCCCCGCTCAGCCCGCAGTTAGAAGCTCAGTTGGGGCACAATGACATCATCTGACGATCCGATCCGCCCGTTTGAAGAAGGACCCCAAACAGGTTAGAGGCGGGCGTCCCTGCTGCCTGCTCAGAAGATGGAACTGCCAACACCGGTTGGACATATTCCTGGAGGGTTCACCACCTTCAACCTTTCAACCCCAGGCCAAAAAAAAACCACTTTCTTTTCCATCTCCGATATTTAATTAACACATAAACAAAAGTGTTCAAAGAAAATGATTTTTTTAGAAAAACCACATTTATTTCTAACGCCTTCATGGATCATCTCCCGGGCTTTTTGCTCGCAGCTCTGTCCAGGAGATTAATCTTTCATCCCTGGAGACTCCAGGGCAATGCTGGAGGGTTGGCAGCGCCATCAGAAGAGCCGGTTAAAATTGAAGATGGGGATATCCGTGCGGGATGTTGGCGGGTAAGAGACCCGGCAGATTTAACCGCCCCCCCGCTGAGTTTCTGCCTCTTTGGGTGGGGTTGAAATTGCTATTAAAGTCGATAACCCTGCTGCTGTTTTATCAAAGCCCATTTTCTTTTTTGAGTGATGTGGAAATTTCGAGGCAAGAAAAGACCCAAGGTCCGTGACATGAATCAGTCATTCATGAAAGAAAGACTTATGAAATAATACAGAGCGGCCTACGGGTGGCGCTGTCCAGGGAGAGCATAAATACTCGGGCACAGGCCCAGCTTGCGCAGGGACATTCTTAACAGGAACTAGTGAAGGACACAACTAGACCTCCATGTTGTAAAACAGTTGATTAAAGCTTTGTTTAACGCTTAGACCAAGTGCCTAGTAGTTTTCTTACCGTCTACTTCGTCTTCCACCATCCTGGCAGTCGCACGATACAACGGTAATGGAGCTATTGACTAATCACAGCGATCGATCGCCATCAATGAGTCCACAACAGGCCCAGACATGAGGTGAGGAAAACCCCCAGTGGTGGAGAGCTTTGGGAAACCAGAGGTCCAAAGTCACCTGTTCCTCCCGAGCTTGCTACACTCGCCGCACCTCATGCCTCAAATTACTCGCATGCTGTGTCCCGAAATGTCATTTTCTGAAAGGAATCTATCTCATTTTGTATTTGAAAGAATCAATATTAACTGCTTCCACCACCTCCCCTCGGGAGCCTGCTCCACAGATTGACCACTCGCTCACTGAACTAATGGGCCCGATTCTAACAGCCCGTACCTTTCACCAGCTCAGGATGTCGGCCGTCCCAAAGCGCTTCACAGCCAACGCTGTACTTGAAGTGCAGTCACTGTTGTAATGTAGGAAACGGGGCAGCATGTTCGTGCACAGCAAGATCCCACAAACAGCAATGTGATAATGACCAGATAAACATTTTTAGTGATGTTGGTTGAGGGATAAATGTTGGCCCAGGACACCGGGCATAACTCCCCTGCTCTTCTTCGAAATAGTCCCCATGGGATCTTTTTTCATCCACCTGAGAGAGCAGACGGGGCCTCGGTTCAATGTCTCATCCAAAAGACGGCATCTCTGACAGTGCAGCTCTCCCTCAGCACTGCACTGGAGTGTCAGCCTAAATTTTTGTGCTCAAGTCTCTGGAGGGGGCCTTGAACCCACAACCTTCTGACTCAGAGGTGATGGTGCTGCCCACTGAGCCACGGCTGACACAAGAGTGTTGCCCAATGGTTGGTCTGAATCTTCTAAAGTCAACAAGATGGAATAAGACCTTCCCTGTATGTCGGCCTCTCTAGTTTCTGAGGGAGAGATTCTCTGTAATGGAACAAGAAAAGATAGGTGTAGAGGAGCTGTAAATGGCAACTGCAGAACCAATACCAGCACCTGCTGTCCGATAAAATGGGAGGAGGAGGCTCCAAAAATATCCCCATCCTCAATGATGGTGGAGCCCAGCACGTGAGTGCAAAAGACAAGGCTGAAGCATTTGCAACTATCTTCAGCCAGAAGTGCCGAGTGGATGATCCATCTCGGCCTCCTCCTGAGGTCCCCAGCATCACAGATGCCAGTCTTCAGCCCATTCAATTCACTCCACGTGATGTCAAGAAACGGCTGAAGACACTGGATACTGCAAAGGCTATGGGCCCTGACAACATTCCGGCAATAGTACTGAAGACTTGTGCTCCAGAACTAGCTGCGCCCCTAGCCAAGCTGTTCCAGTACAGCTACAACACTGGCATCTACCCGGCAATGTGGAAAATTGCCCAAGTATGTCCTGTCTACAAAAAGCAGGACAAATCCGACCCGGCCAATTACCGTCCCATCAGTCTACTCTCAATCATCAGCAAAGTGATGGAAGGTGCCGTCGACAGTGCTATCAAGCAGCACTTACTCAGCAATAACCTGCTAACTGACGCCCAGTTTGGGTTCCGCCAGGGCCACTCAGCTCCTGACCTCATTACAGCCTTGGTCCAAACATGGACAAAAGAGCTGAACTCAAGAGGTGAGGTGAGAGTGACTGCCCTTGACATCAAGGCAGCATTTGATCGAGTGTGGCATCAAAGAGCCCTAGCACAACTGAAGTCAATGGGAATCAAGGGGGAAACTCTCCATTGGTTGGAATCAAACCTAGCACAAAGGAAGTTGGCTGTGGTTGTTGGAGGTCATTCATCTCAATCACATGACATCACTGCAGGAGTTCCTCAGGGCAGTGTCCTAGGCCCAACCATCTTCATCAATGACCTTCCTTCCATCATAAGGTCAGAAGTGCGGATGTTCGCTGATGATTGCACCATTCGAGACTCGTCAGATACTGACGCAGTCCGTGTCCATATGCAGCAAGACCTGGACAACATTCAGACTTGGGCTGACAAGTGGCAAGTAACATTCGCACCACACAAGTGCCAGGCAATGACCATCTCCAACAAGCGAGACTCTAACCATCTCCCCTTGACATTCAATGGCATTACAATCAAATCAAATCAAATCAACTTTTATTGTCATTGTTAGTGCACAAGTTGTGGTAAACCACTGTTTGTATTCCACTGTGTACATGCCTGGACATGCCTCGGCTGACTCCTCCCACAAGTCCTAGTATAAAGGTGACTGCTCCCCAGCCCTTTGTATTTCTGGACCGGTCGACCACTCGAGGCAGACCTTCATTCTTTTGTTAATAAAAGCCTTCAGTTACTCTCTTAACTCTCAGTCTTTTATGAGTAATTGATAGCGCATCAATTTTATTAACAAAATTTTTATAATGGAGAAGATCCTCACACCAGCATGCCTGGACTTAGATCATCGGGAGGCGGACTCATCCACCAAGTTTATTCACTGGCTTAAGTGTTTTGAAAAATTCCTGACCGCCTCCGCAGCAATCAAATCGGACGAGGACAAACTGGATGTCCTGACCTCCAAAGTGAACCACCGAGTGTACTCGGCCATCCAAGACGCGACCTCGTACGCGGACGCTATCAAGCTCCTCAAGGACCAGTACACGCGCCCAGTGAACGAAGTGTACGCCAGGCACCTTCTGGGGAGTCGTAAACAACAACCTGGGGAATCGACCGTGGAATACCTTCAGGCACTGTCTGTGCTTGGCCGGGCCTGTGGTTGTAAGGATGTAAAGGCCGCCGTGTACACAGAGGAACTTATCCGGGACGCTTTTGTAGCGGGCCACAGATTCAATTACACCCGACAGCGACTGTTGGAACAGAGTGAACTCGACCTCAACAAGGCCTCTGAACTCGCACTATCATTGGATGCAGCCTACCGGGGCATGGATGCCTACTCCTCTGCACCGTGGACGCCGCGGGGAATGACAGCCTGGGACACGGTAGGACCGCCTCATAGCGCCGTGCCACCCCAGCCACACCCCAGCAACGGCCCAACTACCGCAGCAGTGTCCCAAGGCCAGACAGCAGTGCCCCAAGGCCAGAAATGCTACTTCTGTGGCCAGGCAAAACACCCCAGAGCGCGCTGCCCGGCGAAAAACGCGATCTGCTCGGGCTGCGGGAAGAAGGGACACTACGCTAACGTCTGCAGGGCCAAAGCCACCCCGAACCCCAGCAGCGCCGCGTGTGGGCCATGCGGGCCGCCATCTTGGGCCTCCCCGGCCATGTGCGAACCACCGGTACAGCAGCCATTTTGGACGCCTCCAGCCACATGGGGATCATGGACGCCGCCATCTTGGACGACAGCCGGAACGCAGCAGGCCCCCAACACCGCCTCATCTGATACCCGCAGCGACACACTGACCCCTACGCTGGCATCCGTTACACTGGACCAAGCGAGACCGCACCAGCTGGCCAGTTCCACAATGGACATTAAGGTAAATGGCCACGATACAATCTGCCTTTTTGACTCTGGGAGCACGGAGAGCTTCATCCACCCCGACACGGTGCGGCGTTGCTCTCTCCCAGTCCTGCCTACGCACCAGCGGATTTCTATGGCCTCCGAGTCCCAGTCGGCGGACATCGGCGGCTACTGCGTAGTGACACTCGTAGTAGACGGGACCGTGTACGATCATTTTAAACTTCTGGTCCTGCCCGACCTCTGCGCTGCCGTCCTGCTGGGGTTAGATTTTCAGTGCCACCTTAAAAGTGTTAAGATGGCGTACGGTGGACCCCTACCCCCACTCACAGTCCGCAGCCAACAGCTCCCAAATTGCCCGCTGCGCACCAGGTGCAACCTCTCCACACTCAGAGTCACCGCCCCCCGACTGTTTGCTAACCTCACCCCCGACTGTAAGCCCATCGCCACAAAGAGCAGGCGATACAGTGCCGGGGACAGGGTTTTCATTAAAACCGAAGTGGAGCGGCTCCTGAAGGAAGGGATTATTGAGGGCAGCACCAGCCCCTGGCGAGCCCAGGTTGTGGTCGTTAAGACCGGCGAGAAGCAGCGCCTGGTCATCGACTACAGCCAGACAATAAATCGCTACACCCTGCTGGACGCCTACCCACTCCCCCGCATAGCTGATATGGTCAACCAGATCGCGCAGTACCGCGTCTTCTCGACCATTGACCTGAAATCAGCGTACCACCAGCTCCCTATCCGCCCTGAGGACCGCCAGTATACTGCCTTTGAGGCAAACGGCCGCCTCTACCACTTCCTTAGGGTTCCCTTTGGCGTCACCAACGGGGTCTCCGTCTTCCAAAGGGAGATGGACCGGATGGTAGATCAAAATGCGTTGCAGGCCACTTTCCCATATCTGGACAATGTGACCATCTGCAGCCGTGACTTGCAGGACCATGACGCAAACCTTGAAAAATTCCTCCGCACCGCCCAACTCCTGAACCTGACATATAACAAGGAGAAGTGCATATTCCGCACAAACCGCCTCGCCATCCTTGGCTGTGTTGTGGAACACGGAGTCATCGGCCCCGACCCCGACCGGATGCGTCCCCTTATGGAACTCCCACTGCCCCACTGCCTCAAGGCCCTGAAGAGGCGCCTCGGGTTTTTCTCCTATTATGCCCAGTGGGTCCCCTACTATGCGGACAAGGCCCATCCGCTGATCAAGCCCACCTCTTTTCCCTTGACGGCAGAGGCCCGCTTAGCCTTCCACCGTATCAAGGAAGACATTGCCAAAGCCACCATGCACGCAGTGGACGAATCCATCCCCTTCCAGGTGGAAAGCGACGCGTCCGACTTTGCCCTGGCCGCTACCCTCAATCAGGCGGGGAGACCCGTGGCCTTCTTTTCACGAACCCTCCAAGGCCCGGAGACCAGACACTCCGCTGTTGAGAAGGAGGCCCAGGCGATTGTGGAGGCTGTGCGTCATTGGAGGCACTACCTGGCCGGAAAACGATTTACCCTGCTCACTGACCAACGTTCAGTTGCTTTCATGTTTAACAACAAGCAGAGGGGCAAAATCAAAAATGACAAGATCTTGAGGTGGAGAATCGAACTTTCCACCTACAATTACGAGATCTTGTACCGGCCCGGGAAGCTCAATGAACCCCCGGATGCGCTATCGCGTGGCACCTGCGCCAGCGCGCAGATCGATAGACTGCGGGCCCTCCACAATGACCTCTGCCACCCGGGGGTCACCAGGTTCTTCCACTTCATCAAGGCCCGCAACCTGCCTTACTCTATTGAGGAGG
The DNA here is from genome assembly GCF_052327205.1 of Somniosus microcephalus. Classification (NCBI taxonomy): domain Eukaryota; kingdom Metazoa; phylum Chordata; class Chondrichthyes; order Squaliformes; family Somniosidae; genus Somniosus; species Somniosus microcephalus. The sequence goes on along the minus strand of NC_140988.1, from coordinate 378,725,990 downwards.
TCAGGACCATGACCAGGAACTGCCAAGTCTGCGCTGAGTGCAAACCGCACTTTTATAGACCAGACAGGGCCCACCTGATAAAAGCCACTCGCCCCTTCGAGCGCCTGAGCGTTGATTTTAAAGGGCCTCTCCCCTCCTCCGACCGCAATGTGTACTTCCTCAATATTATTGATGAGTACTCCCGTTTCCCGTTCGCCATCCCCTGCCCGGACATGACCAGTGCCACGGTCATTAAATGTCTGAACGACCTCTTCACCCTGTTCGGTTTCCCCAGCTATATCCATAGCGACCGGGGCTCATCGTTTATGAGCGACGAACTCCGTCAGTACCTGCTAACTAGGGGTATTGCCACAAGCAGGACCACCAGTTACAACCCCCGGGGGAACGGACAGGTGGAAAGAGAAAATGCGACAGTTTGGAAGGCCGCCCTGCTAGCCTTAAAGTCTAGGGGCCTTCCAACCTCCCGCTGGCAGGATTTGCTCCCCGATGCGCTCCACTCTATTCGGTCACTGCTCTGCACTGCCACTAACGCCACCCCTCATGAGAAAATGTTTGTCTTCCCAAGGAAGTCCACATCGGGGATATCGCTACCGCCATGGCTGACGTCCCCAGGGCCGGTCCTACTGAGAAGGCACGTGAGGACCCATAAAACGGACCCCCTGGTCAAGAGGGTCGACCTCCTCCACGCCAACCCCCAGTATGCTTACATTGCATACCCGGATGGGCGGGAGGACACAGTCTCCATAAGAGACCTTGCACCCTCGGGGGCCGCAGTAACCCACTACTCACTACCACCCCCCCCCCACGATCCGATATCCAGCCCCAGCAGACGGCAGGCCTGGGCCCCGCGACCCGCTCGACATCTACGAGGACGACACGCCTGTGCCACAGCCCACGCAGGACTCGACGCCGGAAGCTCCACTACCCCTGCCATCGCCACGCCGATCACAGCGGCAGACAAGACCTCCGGAGAGACTCCAATACATTAACTTTTAATACACTTCACCCCGCCGGACTCAATTTTAAACAAGGGGTGAATGTGGTAAACCACTGTTTGTATTCCACTGTGTACATGCCTGGACATGCCTCGGCTGACTCCTCCCACAAGTCCTAGTATAAAGGTGACTGCTCCCCAGCCCTTTGTATTTCTGGACCGGTCGACCATTCGAGGCAGACCTTCATTCTTTTGTTAATAAAAGCCTTTAGTTACTCTCTTAACTCTCAGTCTTTTATGAGTAATTGATAGCACATCACAAGTGCAGTACAACGAAATGTAGGCTTGCGGCTCCCGAGAGTGTACAATTTGGATTAGGACACTTAAACATTTCAACATACATTTGTACATATATATTAGCATAAGTATGACCATAATAAAGTGCATCGGCAGATGTGCAGGCTTTAGTGTTTATTTGTGGAGTTCAGTAGGATGACAGCCCTGGGAAAGAAGCTGTTCCTAAATCTGGTCGTACGGGTGCGAATGCATCTGTAGCGTCTTCCAGATGGTAGGAGATCGCTGAATCCCCCACTATCAACATCCTGGGGGTTACCATTGATCAGAAACTGAACTGGACCAGCCACATAAATACTGTGGCTACAAGAGCAGGCCAGAGGCTGGGAATTCTGCAGCGAGTGTCTCACCTCCTGACTCCCCAAAGCCTTTCCACCATCTACAAGGCACAAGTCAGGAGTGTGATGGAATACTCTCCACTTGCCTGGATGAGTGCAGCTCCAACAACACTCAAGAAGCTCGACACCATTCAGGATAAAGCAGCCCGTTTGATTAGCACTCCATCCACCACCTTCAACATTCACTCCCTCCACCACCGGCGCACTGTGGCTGCAGTGTGTACCATCTACAAGATGCACTGCAGCAACTCGCCAAAGCTCCTTCAACAGCATCTTCCAAACCCGCGACCTCTACCACTTAGAAGGACAAGGGCAGCAGACGCATGGGAACATCACCACCTACAAGTTCCCCTCCAAGCCACACATCACCCTGACTTGGACCTGTATCGCCGTTCCTTCACTGTCACTGGGCCAAAATCCTGGAACTCCCTTCCTAACAGCACTGTGGGTGTACCTACACCACACGGACTGCAGCGGTTCAAGAAGGCGGCTCACCACCATCTTCTCAAGGGCAATTAGGGATGGGCACTAAATGCAGGCCTAGCCAGTGACGCCCACATCCCATCAATGAATAAAAAATGATCTGACATTGTTGAACTCAATGTTGAGTCCGGAAGGTTGTAAAGTGTCTAAATGGCGGAAGGACATTGCGGCGTGTTCTGCAATGGTACGTGTGATCCTCCCCGTCAAATCTTCCTCTCAGCGCTCCACCCAGGGGAAGCTTAATATCCAGACGGTAAATCGAAATCTGACACGATGACCTCCCCAAAGCAGCAGAACAAACCTGGTTTACCAGCTCTCTACTTAGAACATTCCATCGTTCTGCTGTTGCTCTATTGGTTGCATTCTCTTTGTATGTCAGAAGGATGTGGGTTCAAGTCCCACTGCAGAGACTTGAGCCTATAATCCAGGCTGACACTCCACTGCAGTACTGAGGGTGCACCGCACTGTCTGTGGGGCAGTACTGAGGGAGTGCTGCACTGTCGGAGGGGCAGTACTGAGGGAGTGCTGCACTGTCGGAGGGGCAGTACTGAGGGAGCGCCGCACTGTCTGTGGGGCAGTACTGAGGGAGCGCCGCACTGTCGGAGGGGCAGTACTGAGGGAGCGCTGCACTGTCGGAGGGGCAGTACTGAGGGAGCGCCGCACTGTCGGAGGGGCAGTACTGAGGGAGCGCCGCACTGTCGGAGGGGCAGTACTGAGGGAGTGCTGCACTGTCGGAGGGGCAGTACTGAGGGAGCGCCGCACTGTCGGAGGGGCAGTACTGAGGGAGCGCCGCACTGTCGGAGGGGCAGTACTGAAGGAGCGCCGCACTGTCGGAGGGGCAGTACTGAGGGAGTGCTGCACTGTCGGAGGGGCAGTACTGAGGGAGCGCCGCACTGTCGGAGGGACAGTACTGAGGGAGCCCCGCACTGTCGGAGGGGCAGTACTGAGGGAGCGCCGCACTGTCGGAGAGGCAATACTGAGGGAGCGCCGCATTGTCGGAGGGGCAGTACTGAGGGAGCGCCGCACTTTCGGAGGGGCAGTACTGTGGGAGCACCGCACTGTCGGAGGGGCAGTACTGAGGGAGCACTGCACTGTCGGTGGGGCAGTGCTGAGGGAGCACTGTACTGTCGGAGGGGCAGTACTGAGGGAGCACTGTACTGTCGGAGGGGCAGTACTGAGGGAGTGCCACAGTGTCGGAGGGGCAGTACTGAGGGAGCGCTTCACTGTCAGAGGGGCAGTACTGAGGGAGCGCCGCACTGTCGGAGGGCCAGTGCTGAGGGAGCGCTGCACTGTCGGTGGGGCAGTGCTGAGGGAACACTGTACTGTCGGAGGGGCAGTACTGAGGGAGTGCCGCACTGTCGGAGGGGCAGTACTGAGGGAGCGCTGCACTGTCAGAGGGGCAGTACTGAGGGAGCGCCGCACTGTCAGAGGGGCAGTACTGAGGGAGCGCCACACTGTCGGAGGGGCAGTGCTGAGGGAGCACTGCACTGTCGGAGGGGCAGTGCTGAGGGAGCGCTGCCCTGTCGGAGGGGCAGTACTGAGGGAGCACCGCACTGTCAGAGGGGCAGTACTGAGGGAGCACTGCACTGTCGGTGGGACAGTGCTGAGGGAGCGCTGTACTGTCGGAGGGGCAGTACTGAGGGAACACCGCACTGTCAGAGGGGCAGTACTGAGGGAGCACTGCACTGTCGGAGGGGCAGTACTGAGGGAGTGCTGTACTGTCGGAGGGGCAGTGCTGAGGGAGCGCCGCACTGTCGGAGGGGCGGTACTGAGGGAGCACCGCACTGTCGGAGGGGCGTTGCTGAGGGAGCGCTGTACTGTTGGAGGGGCAGTGCTGAGGGAGCGCCGCACTGTTGGAGGGGCAGTATTGAGGGAGCACCGCACTGTCGGAGGGGCAGTACTGAGGGAGTGCGGCACTGTCGGAGGGGCACTACTGAGGGAGCGCCGCACTGTCGGAGGGGCAGTACTGAGGGAGCGCCGCACTGTCGGAGGGGCAGTACTGAGGGAGCACCGCACTGTCGGAGGGGTAGTACTGAGGGAGCGCCGCACTGTCAGAGGGGCAGTAATGAGGGAGCACTGCACTGTCGGTGGGGCAGTGCTGAGGGAGCACTGTACTGTCGGAGGGGCAGTACTGAGGGAGCGCTGCACTGTCGGATGGGCAGTACTGAAGGAGCGCCGAACTATCGGAGGGACAGTGCTGAGGGAGCGCTGCACAGTTGGAGGGGCAGTACTGAGGGAGCGCTGCACTGTCGGAGGGGGAGTACTGAGGGAGCGCCGCACTGTCAGAGGTGCAGTACTGAGGGAGTGCTGCACTGTCGGAGGGGCAGTGCTGAGGGAGCGCCACACTGTCGGAGGGGCAGTACTGAGGGAATGCCGGACTGTCAGAGGGGCAGAACTGAGGGAGCACTGTACTATTGGAGGGGCAGTACTGAGGGAGCGCCGCACTGTCGGAGGGGCAGTGCTGAGGGAGCACCGCACTTTCAGAGGGGCAGTACTGAGGGAGCACTGCACTGTCGGTGGGGCAGTGCTGAGGCAGCGCTGTACTGTTGGAGGGGCAGTACTGAGGGAGAACTGCACTGTCGGAGGGGCAGTGCTAAGGGAGTGCCGCAGTGTCGGTGGGGCAGTGCTGAGGGAGCGCTGTACTGTCGGAGGGGCAGTACTGAGGGAACACCGCACTGTCAGAGGGGCAGTACTGAGGGAGCACTGCACTGTCGGAGGGGCAGTACTGAGGGAGTGCTGTACTGTCGGAGGGGCAGTGTTGAGGGAGCGCCGCACTGTCGGAGGGGCGGTACTGAGGGAGTGCGGCACTGTCGGAGGGGCACTACTGAGGGAGCGCCGCAGTGTTGGAGGGGCAGTACTGAGGGAGCACCGCACTGTCGGAGGGGCAGTACTGAGGGAGTGCGGCACTGTCGGAGGGGCACTACTGAGGGAGCGCCGCACTGTCGGAGGGGCAGTACTGAGGGAGCACCGCACTGTCGGAGGGTAGTACTGAGGGAGCGCCGCACTGTCAGAGGGGCAGTACTGAGGGAGCACTGCACTGTCGGTGGGGCAGTGCTGAGGGAGCACTGTACTGTCGGAGGGGCAGTACTGAGGGAGTGCCGCACTGTCGGAGGGGCAGTACTGAGGGAGCGCTGCACTGTCGGAGGGGCTGTACTGAGGGAGCGCCGAACTGTCGGAGGGGCAGTGCTGAGGGAGCGCTGCACTGTCGGAGGGGGAGTACTGAGGGAGCGCCGCACTGTCGGAGGTGCAGTACTGAGGGAGCGCTGCACTGTCGGAGGGGCAGTGCTGAGGGAGCGCCGCACTGTCAGAGGGGCAGTACTGAGGGAGCGCCGCACTGTCGGAGGGGCAGTACTGAGGGAGCACTGCACTGTCGGAGGGGCAGTACTGAGGGAGCAGTGCACTGTCGGAGGGGCAGTACTGAGGGAATGCTGCACTGTCGGAGGGGCAGTACTGAGGGAGCACCGCACTGTCGGAGGGGTAGTACTGAGGGAGCGCCGCACTGTCAGAGGGGCAGTACTGAGGGAGCAGTGCACTGTCGGTGGGGCAGTGCTGAGGGAGCACTGTACTGTCGGAGGGGCAGTACTGACGGTGTGCCGCACTGTCGGAGGGGCAGTACTGAGGGAGCGCTGCACTGTCGGAGGGGCAGTACTGAGGGAGCGCCGAACTGTCGGAGGGGCAGTACTGAGGGAGCGCCGCACTGTCGGAGGTGCCATCTTTCGGAGGAGACGTTAAACCGAGGCCCCGTCTGCCCTCTCAGGTGGATGAAAAAAGATCCCACGGCCACTATTTCGAAGAAGAGCAGGGGAGTTATCCCCGGTATCCTGGGGCCAATATTTATCCCTCAATCAACATAACTGATAAACAGATTACCTGGTCATTATCACATTGCTGTTTGTGGGAGCTTGCTGTGTGAAAATTGGCTGCTACCTTTCCTACATTACAACAGTGACCCCACTTCAAAAAGTGCTTTGGGACATCGTGAGGTTGTGAAATCTATTGATGTTCCCAGTGATGTCACATGGCAACTCCACTGCCAAAAACATTCGGGGGAATAAGAGAAGCCCTGTCAGTCAGAAAGTGAAAACTCCAACTGCTTACCAGCCAGGAATTCCTTATTAATTAAATGATAATAAACATTAGTAATTAGATTTACACAGCGCCTTATCGCACTGAATGTTCTCGATGCACTCCAGACAAAAATGCTGATGACTGATGTCAGGAAGCACTTCTTCTCGCAAAGAGTGATTAATAGATTAATACCTAAATTGGGCTCTGGGTAGTGCAGTCGAGGCCAAATTCTCTGGAGTCATCCGAGACCTGGGTAGATCCTGCGAGGAGGGGAAGAGCTTGGAAGGATTGAACTAACTGCCCCTCTCATTTTTATTCATCTTACTTCGACAGCACCTGCCAGCCCAGCGACCTCTACAGATAGAAAGACTTGCATTTATATCGCCCGTTTCACAACCTCAGGACGTCCCAAAGCGCTTTACAGCCAATGAAGTACTTTTTGAAGTGTAATGTGGGGAAACGCACAGCAAGATCCCACAAACAGCAATGTGATAATGACCAAATCATCTGTTTCAGTGATGTTGGTTGAGGGATAAATATTGGCCCCAGGACACCGGGGAGAAGTCCCCCTGCTCTTGTTTGAAATAGTGACCATGGGATCTTTTACATCCACCTGAGAAGGCAGGCGGTTTAACGTCTCATCCGAAAGACGGCACCTCTGACAGTGCAGCACTCCCTCAGCACTGCACTGGGAGTGTCAGCCTAGATTTTTGTGCTCAAGTCCCTGGAGTGGGACTTTGAACCCACAACCTTCTGACTCAGAGGCGAGGGTGCTGCCCACTGATCCACGGCTGACACAATATGTGATAATAACCAGATTATCTGTTTTAGTGATGTTGGTTGAGGGATTAATATTGGCCCCAGGACACCGGGGGAGAACTCCCCTGCTCTTCTTCGAAATAGTGCTGTGGGATCTTTTACGCCCGCCTCCAAGAAGGAAAAAAAACCAGCATCATCGTGGGATCGATACTTCCAAGTTCCCCTCCAAGTCACACATCATCCTGACTTGATGTATATCATCGTTCCTTCATCGTCACTGTGTCAAAACCTTGAAATTCTCTGCCTAACACTATTGTGGTAGGTCCATCACCACATGAACGACAGCGGTTCAAGAAGAAGGCTCACCACCACCTTCTCAAGGACAACTAGGGATGGGCAAGATAAGCTGGCTTTGCCAGCGATGCCCACATCTCGAAATCAAATTTGTAATACGTTTTTGGCTTGCAGTGACTGTTATTGCATTGATGAATGCAACAGAGAATCTACTTCAGCAATGGCCCTCAAATAGCAATCAGATGACCAGTTAACAACAACTGCTTACGTTTATAAAGCGCGTTAACGTAGTAAAACTTCTCAAGGTGCTTCTCAAGAGTATAATCAGGAAAAATTTGACACCGAGCCACAAAAGGAGACATTGGGACAGGTGACCAAAAGCTTGGTCAAAGAGGTAAGTTTTAAGGAGCGTCTTAAAGGAGGAGAGAGAGGGAGAGCGCTTTCGGGAAGGAATTCCAGAGCTTAGGGATTCGGCAGCTGAAGGCACGGCTGCCAATGGTGGAGCGATGAAAATTGGGGATGCGCAAGAGGCCAGAATTGGAGGAGCGCAGAGATCTCGGAGGGTTGTAGGACTGGAGGAGGTTACAGAGATAGGGAGGGGGGCTGGTGGGGGGCGAGAGCCATGGAGGGATTTGAAAACAAGGATGAGAATTTTAAGTTTGAGATGTTGCTGGACCGGGTTTTTCTAGGTGGTTTTTGGTGGTGTTTGTTAACTCGCATGGGGGCAGGAGCAGGAGAAATTTCTTCTCCTCTATTCCAATGTGACTATGTGTCAATTTGAAACATAGAAGATAGGAGCAGGAGTAGGCCATTCGGCCCCTCGAGCCTGCTCCACCATTCAATAAGATCATGGCTGATCATCCAAATTCAGTACCCCGTTCCTGCCTTCTCCCCATATCCCTTGATCCCTTTAGCCTCAAGAAATATATCCAACTCCTTCTTGAATATATTTAATGAACTGGCCTCCACTGCCCTCTGTGGCAGAGAATTCCACAGGTTCACCACTCTCTGGGTGAAGAAATTCCTCCTCATTTCAGTCCTAAATGGCTTACCCCTTATCCTTTGACTGTGACCCCTGGTTCTGGACTTCCCGGCCATCAGAAACATCCTTTCTGCATCTAGTCTGTCCAGACCTGACAGAATTTTATAGGTTTCGATGAGATCCCCTCTGAATCTTCTTAAACTCCAGTGAGTATAAGCCCAATCGACACAATCTCTCCTCATACGTCATTCCTGCCATCCCAGGTATCAGCCTGGTGAATCTTCGCTGCACTCCCTCCATGGCAAGAACGTCCTTCCTCAGGTAAGGTGACCAAAACCTCACACAATACTCAAGGTGTGGTCTCACCAAGGCCCTGTACAACTGCAGCAAGACATCCTTGTTCTTGTACTCGAACCCTCTTGCTACGAAGGCCAACATACCATTTGCCTTCTTAACCGCCTGCTGCACCTGCATGCTTACCTTCAGCGACTGGTGCACAATAACACCCAGGTCTCTTTGCACTTCCCCTTCTCCCAATCTATTGCCATTCAAACAATAATCTGCCTTCCTGTTTTTGCCACCAAAGTGGATAACCTCACATTTATCCACATTATAGTGCATTTGCCATGTTTCTGCCCAATCACCCAACCTGTCCAAATCGTACTGGAGTTTCACGACATCCTCCTCACAGCTTACCCTCCCATCCAGCTTTGTGTCGTCTGCAAATTTGGAGATATTACATCCAATTCCCTCGTCCAGATCATTAATATATATTGTGAACAGCTGGGGTCCTAGGACCGATCCTTGCGGTACCCCACTAGTCACTGCCTGCCACTCGGAAAACGACTCGTTTATTCCAACTCTTTGCTTTCTGTCCGCCAAACAGTTCTCTATCCAAGTCAATACCTTGCCCCCAATCCCATGTGCCTTAATTTTGCATGCTAATCTCTTATGCGGGACCTTATCGAAAGCCTTCTGAAAGTCCAAATACAACAATCCACTGGTTCTCCCTTATCTATTTTACCAGTTACATCCTCAAAAAATTCCAGTAGATTAGTCAAGCATGATTTACCTTTTGTAAATTCATGTTGACTTTGTCCGATCCTGCCACTGCTTTCCAAGTGCTCTGCTATTACATCTTTTATAATAGACTCTAGCATTTTCCCCACTACCGATGTCAGGCTTACCAGTCTATAATTCCCCGCTTTTTCTCCACCACCTTTTTTGAATAGTGGGGTAACATTAGCTACCCTCCAATCCATGGGTACTGTTCCAGAGTCTATCGAGTTCTGGAAGATGACCAGCAATGCATCTACTATCTCTAGGGCCATTTCCTTAAGTACCCTGGGATGTAGACCATCAGGCCCTGGGGCTTTATCGGCCTTCAGTCCCATCAATTTTCCTAACACCATTTCCCTACAGATACTGATTTCTTTCAGTTCCTCCCTCTTATTAGACCCTATGTTCCCCGGCATCTCTGGGAGTTTATTTGTGTCCTCCTTTGTGAAGACAGAACCAAAGTATATATTTAGTTGGTCTGCCATTTCCTTGTTTCCCATTATAAATTCCCCTGATTCTGACTGTAAGGGACCTACGCTTGACTTCACCAATCTTTTTCTCTTCACATATCTATAAAAGCTTTTACAGTCAGTTTTTATGTTCCTTGCGAGCTTACTCTCATATTCTATTTTCCCTTTCTTAATTAATCCCTTTGTCCTCCTTTGTTGACTCCTAAACTGCTCCCAATCCTCAGGATTATTGCTTTTTCTAGCCAATTTATATGTCCTCTCCTTGGATCTTATGCTATCCCTAATTTCCCTTGTTAGCCACAGTTGAGTCACCTTTTTTGTTTTATTTTTATGCCAAACTGGGATAAACAAATTCTGTAGCTCATCCATTTGGTCTTTGAATGTTTGCCATTGCCTATCCACCGTGAACCCTTTGAGTGCCATTCCCCAATCAATCCTACCCAACTCGCTCCTCAGACCATCGTAGTTTCCTTTATTTAAATTCAGGACCCTAGTCTCTGAGTCAAATACTTCATTCTCCATCTTAATGAAGAATTCGATCATATTATGATCGCTCAGACCCAAGGGGCCTCGTACAACAAGGTTGCTAATTAATCCTTTCTCATTACATAATACCCAGTCTAAGATGGCCTGATCTCTGGTTGGTTCCTCGACATATTGGTCCAGGAAGCCATCCCGTAAACACTCCAGGGATTCCTCCTCCACAGTATTGTTACTAATTTGGTTGGCCCAATCTATATGTCGATTAAAGTCACCCATGATGACTGCTGTGCCCTTATTGCACGCTTCTTTAATTTCCCTTTTAATGCCATCCCCAACCTCCGCCTTACTGTTTGGAGGTCTATATACCACTCCCACTAATGTTTTTTTCCCCTTGGTATTTCTCAATTCTACCCATACAGATTCCACATCATCAGAGCTAATATCCTTCATTACAATTGTATGAATCCCTTCTTTAACCAGTAATACTACCCCACCTCCCTTTCCTTTTTGCCTATCTTTCCTGAATATCGAATACCCCTGGATGTTGAGTTCCCAGTCTTGGCCATCCTTGAGCCACGTTTCCGTAATCCCAACCAAATCATATTCGTTTACCTCTATTTGCGCAGCCAATTCGTCCACCTTATTACAAATGCTCCTCACATTAAGACACAAGGGGCTAGATTTTCAGTTTAGGCAGTTTTGGGGCGCTAGCTTTAGCGCCCGCCCGAAGTTAGCGCCCGCCCCAAAGTAGCGCCCCGTTGCCGGGAATTCAGTGGCTTCGCCCTAAGAGGTTGGTGGAGCGCTAAAAGAGGCGTTCCACTACTCTCTTTAGGCGCTAAGCCGGCGGTCCAGAGGGATAGCGCCCAGGCGGGGCGCAGCACGGGTGCGGTCATTTTTGCACTGACAGCAGACCCCGTGGTGCCGACCAGCTCTTAAAGGGGGAAGGGACGAATTAGTCTGCTGCCACGCCCTGCACACTGCAGCCTTGCAAAGAGGCCTCAACACTACTGCTCAGCCCCAGGGAGTCATGGCAACGCCAGAGAAGGCCCGTCAGCGTGCCCTGCGCTTCTCAGAGGGTGATCTGGACATCATGGTCACAGCTCTGGAGGTGAGGCGCAAGATCTTGTTTCCAGACAGTGGGAGGAATCCAACCCACCACGACTACACCAAAGCCTGGAAGCAGATCGCCCAGAGGGTGACATTCACCGGCGAGGCCCCCAGGACCCACACACAATGCCGTAAGAAGTACAACGATCTGACCAGGATTGTGAGGGTGAGTAGCCTTTCCAGTCTCCTCCTCATTCTTGCATGTACACCTGACATGATGGGCAAAGGGACCTGAAAGTCCTTTTGGCCAGCCCTCAGCCAGCAGCATTGGGACAGTCATGAGCATCAAATGGCCATTCGGCACTCTACACTTTGGCCAAGCTATTCCACCATGGGAGGCAGTGCACACTACATCAGGGCTTCACTCTGTCCAAGCTATTCCACCATGGGAGGCAGTGCACACTACATCAGGGCTTCACTCTGTCCAAGCTATTCCACCATGGGAGGCAGTGCACACTACATCAGGGCTTCACTGCGCCCTTACAGCCCGTCCTTTCTCTTGCAGGCTAAAGTAGCGTTTAATCGCCAGGCCCGTGCCAGGGGTGGCCGCGCCAAGCTGCAGGAGCTCACTCGGCTGGAGGAGCGCGTGTGTGTGCTCATGGGAGCACGTGTGATTGTCCCCACAGCGTGCGGTGTATCCGACCCTCCACTGCCCGGCAATGGTAAGGACCTCGCCTTTTGGCCCTCTCGCGTCGCACTGGCCCATCCGAGCTATCTCCTTTGCCACTGTCCCACCAATGCGCTGAATCCCACCAGTCCTAACTCCCTCGCTGACGCCGTCTCCTCACTCTGAAGCTACTCTTGTGCATTCCTGCTTTCAGCTGGTGACGACCAGGACCCTGAGGCTGCCAGTGACAGCACCTCCAACCAGGAGGAGGAGGAGGAGCAAGCCGGACCTTCGGGGGAACAGTCACGTCCCGCAGGAGAGGAGGAAATGCTCGACACCTCCTCACTGGACGAGTGCCTGGAGGAACTGTCGCAGGGCAATGCAGCTTCTGGGACCAGTGGCGTCCAGCCACCCAGCAGCCGTGCGCGTGGCCCGCGGCCTTCCCCCCAAAGGGGGGAAGGATCAGAGGGGAGTGCTGCTGCTCGGCAAACTCGCCGTCACCAACGCGGCAAGGGTCCCCTAGTTCGGCCCCCTCCTCCCCAGCGGGAGAGTCGCGACTCCAGTCCGGACACCTTCACTTCGGAGGAGGTGCGGAAGCTCGATCAGATGGCCGACGACTCGGACCGGCGCCACACGGAGCTCATGAGCGTGGTGGGGCGCATGCCTGAGGCCATCGAGTCGCTGGCGACCAGTGTGCGCGAGTTCGGGGCAGCAACTGCCGCGACTGGCCGCATGCTAACTGATGCCGTCAAGACCCTGGCGGATGTGATGCGCGCGCACACCAGGACCAGAGGGCCACTCACTGCTGCCACACGCGCTGTCTCAGGCAGGCATCGCCAGGGCAGGCGCCGCGCTGGACCATCCCAGCAAGCCGGCCGTCGGCTGATTGCTGCGGATCCTGCAGTGCGGGCCCGGCCGAGTGCCACCGCGCCACAGCACCAGCCAGCGCATCCCAGACGCCAGCTGGCCCACATTGCACCATCCGTCGCCGCCATTCCCCCTCTGGGGCGTCAAGGGCAAGCGGCTGCAGCTGATGGTGGCCAGGCTCAGGCGCGCCACTCAGGAGACGGCCCCTCGAGGCCCAAACGCCGTGTAGGCCGCCCCCCAGTGGCATCTGGCGGAAGGGCATCTGAGCCTCAGGCGCCTTCCCCCAGCCTCGCAGCAGCCACTGGGCAGAGCTTGCGAAGGAGCAGCAGGCAGGGCAGGGGAGGCAAAATGCTGGGCAAGGTCTCGCCCTCGCGGGCCACTCAGTAGAGGGTGTGGCCAGCTTTCCTTTAATATGGCGGTGGCCATCTTTATTTTGCCCATGGTTGTGCTTTTGGAGGGCTTTTTTTTTGCGTTAGGCCGACGTTGAGGCCCGGTTTCAATAAAGGTGGAGTGGCTCCTCCCCAGTTTGTGGGAGTGAGTCGTTTGTTGGGCTTTTTGTGGGGCCCGTTTATTGTTTTTGGGGATTCATGTGGGAAGGGCTTTTCATTTTTGTTTAATAAAAAATTATCTTTATTCATGCAGTCTCCATGGTTGTTCTTCTTAGTGTTTGTTGGCTTCGCCGGCTGAGGGCTTGCGGAGCGGCTGCATTCATCTTCCCTCATGGCCCCTGGCCATTCCCTGACAGGGGGCTTAGAAGTACCGTGTAATAAGGTGGCGTCGTGCGGCCCTTGGCCCTGGTCGCTCCCTCCTGGGAACGTACTCCTGCTCCTCCTCCTCCTCCTCCTCCTCCTCCTCATGCTCCTCCTGCTCCTCCTCCTGAGGTGCTGGTCCAACGTCAGGTGGCAGTGCCTGAGTCCTGCGGATAGCCAGGTTGTGTAGCATGCAGCAAACCACCACAAATTGGGAGACCCGGTCCGGCGAATACTGGAGAGCTCCTCCGGAGCGATCAAGGCAGCGGAACCGCTGCTTGAGGACCCCAATAGTTAGCTCGATGATGTTGCGGGTGGTTTGATGGCTCTCGTTGTAGGCCTCTTCAGCAGCGGTCCTGGGCGCGCGGAGCGGGGTCATGAGCCAGGTGCACAAAGGATAGCCTTTGTCCCCGAGTAGCCATCCTCTTGGGGGAGGCTGTGCCTGGAACATGTCATGCACAGTACTCTGCCGCAGGATAAAGGCATCGTGGCTGCTGCCTGGGAAGCTGGCATTGACTGCCATGATGCGCTGCTTGTGGTCACAGACCAGCTGCACATTCAGAGAATGGTAGCCCTTCCTGTTGCGATACTGCTCGCCATGCTCCAGAGGGGCCCGCAAAGCCACATGCGTACAGTCAATGGCGCCCTGCACCAAGGGGAATTCCCCGAGTCTGGAAAATCCCAATGCGCGCTGATGCTGGCTCTCCAGGGCCATGGGGAAGGAGATGAATTGGCTTCTCCTTCTGAACAGTGCTTCGGTCACCTGGCGGATGCAGCGATGCACGCCGTACTGGGAGATGTTTGCTATGTCCCCAGCAGCGTATTGGAAGGAGCCGGTGGCATAGAAGTTCAATGCCACTGTCACCTTCACTTCCACCGACAGAGACGTCCTGCACCTGAGCTTTGGCCGCAGATCTCGGCGAAGCAGGTGGCAGATCTCTGCAATCACCCCCTTCCGGAATCGGAGCCTTTTAACACATCGCGCGGCACTCATGTTTAGGTAGGAGCGCTGCTGGCGGTATAGCCTGACTGGGTAAGGCCTACGTGGCCGACGCCTGTAGCCCCCTCTGCCTCTAGCCAGGGCTGCCCCTCTCACAATACGTCTGCGAGCCCTACGGACATGGAGCTGCAGCTCCGCGTTGGCACCCCATGCAACCCCCATCAAATCCTGGCAAACACTCTAATTTCCAAATGGCCACTTGCAGCGCTGTTGCCTGAGTCCAAAAATACCTGGCTCTTGCTGCTTGAAACCAGTTAGCTATCCTCCTTGTTGTGTCTCCAGAAATGCGTTGCACAAGACTGTTTTCTGAAATAATGGATGGCCTTTATACTGGAGAGGACGTTCCCTTTAATTAGCGCCCCCCGGGGCCCGCGCTGGTTGTGTTGCGTTCCTTTTTCCAAACGCTCCGGCCGCCCGCCGCACAATGGGGCGGTCCGACTGAAGTTTGCAATCGGGGCGGCCAAAGGGCGTTGCACGAGGATGTGACGTCATTTTCTGCGCGCGCATCCGGGCGGGCGCTAAACTTTGCGCCGGCGCTAACGGGCAACTTAATTTGGGGCGGGGCGCAAACTGCGCTGCGCCCGGGCGCTACACGCATAGC
Source organism: Somniosus microcephalus (assembly GCF_052327205.1). Classification (NCBI taxonomy): domain Eukaryota; kingdom Metazoa; phylum Chordata; class Chondrichthyes; order Squaliformes; family Somniosidae; genus Somniosus; species Somniosus microcephalus. The sequence goes on along the minus strand of NC_140988.1, from coordinate 378,710,835 downwards.
GCCCGGAAATCACTTCTCTTAAGGCGCTAACTGCTGGCGCAAGCAACTGAAAATCTAGCCCAAAGCCTTCAGGCTTGTTTTTTTAACACTCTTAGACCTATTAGAATTATTATTTATTGTGGCCATGTTTGATTTAAACCGTTGAGTCCGGAAGGCTGTAAAGTGCCTAATCGGAAGATGAGGTGCTGTTCCTTGAGCTTACGCTGAGCTTCCGTGGAATAATGCAAGAGGCCGCGGACGGTGAGGTCTGAGTGGGAATGGGGCGGTGAATTGAAATGACAGGCGACCGGAAGCTCGGGGTCCCCCTTACGGACTGAACGGAGGTGTTCCGCAAAGCGGTCACCCAATCTGCGTTTGGTCCCCCCAAATACTGTAACAGGAGTGTCGGCCGAGATTATGCACTCAAGTTCCAGTGCCGGGCTAAATGCACAGCGGGACATGTTAGCTGCACAAAAACCCGAATCCCAAAATGGTTGCCCTAGCAACAATGGTGACACAGCAGATTTTTTAAAAATGATTTATTTAGCAGCACTACTAGAACGAGAGAGTTTGTTATTACCATGGATTTTCAGATCAGAATCTGGACATAAAATAACTGAAGTTTTAATTATGATATATAGCTTCTGGAAGCCAATTCAAATGGATCCATTGAGTCCCTATGTTCCTATGACCCTGGTCCTAGGGGGGAATGAAGGATTACTCTTGGAGCTTGGAAGCTCTATCCTTCACCCTTTACATGAATGTCAGGTAATATCTCGGTTTGGGAATAATCTGGGATTTATCTGCCCCCAATGATCTTGGGCGACATAAAGCAGAACTGATGTATTCATTGGTGTCAACGTGAATGCATCGCTTCCATTACTAATGTTTATAAATCTGTGCTTTGTGGGTTGACGCTGCACAGTCAATTAGATTGTCTTATTGGAATGCAAGCTCGTGGCCAGAGCGCGCAACATGATGCCATCAAGACCTGGTCAAATCCCAGAGAATTAGCTCATGTAAATTCCCACCTGACCCCAAAGGTCCAATCCATTGTGTGCATCTGTACATATTGTGCAAGAGAATCTCTTGGGGTCCTGTGAATGAGGTCCTTGCGAATGAGGCACTTAAAGGAGAAACAGTTGAGAAGGAAAGGCTTGCATTTCTATAGCGGCCTTCATGACCACAGGACGTCCCAAAGCGCTTCACAGCCAATGAAGTACATTTTGAAGGTGCCGTCACTGTTGTAATGTGGGAAACGTTGTGGCCAATTTGCACACAGCAAGATCCCACAAACTGCAAAGAGATAATGAACAGATAATCTGTTTTTTTAGGGACAAATATTTGCCAGGACACCGGGGAGAACTTCCCCTGCTCTTCTTCGAAATAGGGGCCGTGGGGATCTTTCACGTCCACCTGAGAGGGCAGATGGGGCCTCGGTTTAACGTCTCATCTGAAAGGCGGCACCTCTGACAGTGCAGCTCTCCCTCAGTACTGCCCTGGAGCGTCAGCCTAGATTTTTGTGCTCAAGTCTCTGGAGTGGGATTTGAAGCTTATCTACTGGTTGGTCAGCTGATCTCAGTCCAGGGCAACAGTAAGGGCACTGTAATTGGCCGTTGGGTGAAGGAGGGAAATAAAATTAGCCAGGGCTCCCACCTTTTCCTGTTATAAAGTAAACATTGAATGAGGACTAACTGCCCTAGCTGCTCCCAGCCCGTTAGTATTCAATTTATGTCTTCTGACAGCCTTTGGGGTACTACATCTGCATAAACCAGTCACATTCCCAGATTTTTTTCTCCCAAATTGGCCATTGGGTCTTTATCTGGTTTTTCGCCTCTCCCGGGAGATCACATGGGTTCGGGTGGATGCAGAGTGATATAAGATTTGAGGTTAGGATCAGATCAGCCATGATCTTATTGAATGGTGGAGCAGGCTCGAGGGGCCGATTGGCCTACTCCTGCTCCTATTTCTTATGTTCTTATGTTCTTATGTTCTTATTCCCACACCTATCTTAGAGGGTCAATGTAACCATAACCCATCCGGGGGAAAAACTGATGGGGTCGGGTCAGCCGCCCAATTTTGCTTTCCATTTACTTTATTCTAGGCTGAGGGAGTGCTGCATTGTCAGAGGTGCCAACTTTCAGATGAGGCGTTATACGGAGGCCACGTCTGCCTGCTCAAGTGACTCGCTTGATACTCTTTCAAGATGGGCAGATAATTCCTCCGGTTTCCTGGTCAACATTCCTCTCTTAACCAACATCACCAACAATCCCCCCTCTTCCCCTCTCCCCACACCCCGCTCCCTCCCCGCTCCCTCCCCCCGCTCCACCCCCTCCCCCGTTCCCTCTCCCTCCCCCTCCTCCACACCCTCCCCCGCTCCCTCCCCCGCTCCCTCCTCCACTCCATCCCCCTCCCCCTCTCCCTCCCCTTCCCCCACCTCTCTCCCACTCCCTCCCCAGCTCCCTCCCCCGCTCCCACTCCCTCCCCCGCTCCCGCTCCCTCCCCCGCTCCCTCCCCCGCTCCCACTCCCTCCCCCGCTCCCGCTCCCTCCCCCGCTCCCTCCCCCACTCCCGCTCCCTCCCCCACTCCATCCCCCTCCCCCACTCCCTCCCTCCCCCGCTCCCTCCCCCGCACCCTCCCCCTCCCCCTCCCCCTTACCCTCCCCCTTCCCTCCCCGCTCCCTCCCCCACTCCATCCCCCTCCCCCACTCCCTCCCTCCCCCTCTCCCTCCCCCGCTCCCTCCCCCGCTCCCTCCCCCTCACCCTCCCCCTCCCCCTTCCCCTCCCCGCTCCCTCCCCCTCCCCCTCCCTCCCCCTCCCCCGTTCCCTCCCAATCACAGAAATCCACAAGGACCTCAGAAAAGACTCAACACTAACACCATCCAAAGTGTTGAAGCCTTTGTCACTGGGCTGCTATTCCTCCTCATGCTGATCCTATGAGGAGAGTTTGAGTAGACTAGGGCTATATTCCCTCGAATTTAGAAGAATGAGAAGGGATCTCATTGAAACATATAAAATTATTACAGGGCTTGACAGGGTAGATGCAGGGAGGATGTTTCCCCTGGCTGGGGAGTCTCGAACCAGGGGTCACAGTCTCAGGATTAGGAGAAATTTCTTCACCCAGAGGATGGTGAATCTTTGAAATTCTCTACCCCAAAGGGTTGTGGATGCTCAGTCGTTGAGTATATTCAAGGCTGAGATCGATAGATTTTTGGGCTCTAGGGGAATCAAGGGATATGGGGATCGGGCAGGAAAGTGGAGTTGCGGTCGATGGTCAGCCATGATCTTATTGAATGGCGGAGCAGGCTCGAGGGGCTGAATGGCCGACTCCTGCTCTTAATTCTTATGTTCTTATGCGATGAATCTAATCGGAGGGTCTTTCCTTCCATGGAATCAAGTTTCTTTAAAGAAGGTCGCCCCCCGCAAGGGGCCATTCCGTCAAAACAGACAGATTCCCGCCCGTGTGGTGAGGCTCCTCCCTGCTGAGCAGGTGGCGCATTCTCAATATTTCTTTTTCCGGAAAAGTCCACGGTCAAACGGTGCAAGGGGCAAGTTCAGTCGGACAAGTAGAATGTAAAAAGAAAATGCTTCGTAACCTTTCGATAATGACACTCAAGGCAATAACAGTCACATGGCAAATCTTGGGAAACGCACCAAACTCTGGGAATGTTTTCTTTGGACGAGCGTTTGCTCCCTGCTTCATTTCCCCTTTCGTTGTGATGAAGCTTTGCAGACAGAAATAACTATCTGGTAAAATTCTTCGCAATGCCTTTAATTAATCATTCAACAGCTTGACCTGCACAATAACCGCAGGGAAAAGTCCCAGCACAAACACGACGAGGCCTCTTAACTCAGCCGCTGTTTCGCTGAAGCTAGAGGCGTCGTCCATAACTAACAACGGGGCCACCAGCGAATAGAGAGTATTATTTTATTTTAATACTCCTCCCCGGAACGCTGCCCCCACCCCTACCCCCCTCCCCCCACCCCCACAATAGAACTCTAAAAATGATTGCTACATTTTGTTCGCTATGATTATCTGTTTCTTTTAGGACTCTTACCGATCAGGGAAGATTGAGCACGCTGGGGCTCTTTTCTCTAGAAAAGAGGAGGCTGAGAGGTGGCCTAATAGAGGTCTTTCAAATTAAAAAGGGTAGACGTACAGAAGACATTTCCACTTGTGGGGGAGACAAGGACTAGGGGGCATAAGATAGTCACTAATAAACCCAATGGGGAATTCAGGAGAAACTTCTTTACCCAGAGAGCGGTGAGAATGTGGAACTCGCTGCCACAGGGAATGGTTGAGGCGAATGGCACAGATGCATTTAAGGGGAGGCTAGACAAGCACACGAGGGAGAAAGGAATAGAAGGATATGTTGTTAGGGTGAGATGGAAGAAGGGCGGGAGGAGGCTGGTGTGGAGCATAAACACCGGCACGGAACAGTTGGGCCGTAAGAAACACAAGAACATAAGAATTAGGAGCAGGAGTCGGCCACACGGCCCCTCGAGTCTGCTCCGTCATTCAATAAGATCATGGCTGATCTTCGACCTCAACTCCACTTTCCCGCCCGATCCCCATATCCCTTGATTCCCTTAGAGTCCAAAAATCTGTCTATCTCAGCCTCGAATATACTCAAAGACTCAGCATTCACAGCCCTCTGGGGCAGAGAATTCCAAAGATTCACAACCCTCTGAGTGAAGAAATTCCTCCTCATCTCAGTCCTAAATGACTGACCCCTTTGTCTTGTTTTGCACACTTTGTACAAAAATAATAAATTGCAGGACAACGGAGTATTACAGTTTAAACTCTTTTATGAAGCATTAGGTCTGTGTACTTTCTCATACAGCACAGTGGAGATAAAATGGAGTTAGGACCCTGGGTCTTCCAAAACAATAGTAGTCCTTACAGATGCCTGCAGGCCAATGACAACTCAGCATGTGATCACATGTGAATATAATAGGTATTCCTTACAGATGCCTGCGGGCCAATGATAATTCAATATGGGGTTACACCCTTATCCTGAGATGATGCCCCCCAGTTCTAGACTCTCCAGCCAGGGGACAATTGTGAGGGTGGACGTAATCCTAACAGAGCTGGGCAAGGCACCGCAGTACAAAAACATCCGCTCCCTGGTAATCTTACTCGGAGCGGTCACAGGTTTCACTGATGTCCTTTAGGGAAGGAAACCTGCCGTCCTTACCCGGCCTGGGCCTAGATAATGACTCCAGTCCCTTACACGGGGTTGACTCTGAACAGCCCTCTGAAGTGGCCGCCCAGGAACGTTAACACCATTTCTCTCTCCGCAGATGCTGTCTGGCCTGCCGAGTGTTTCCAGCACTTTCTGTTTTTATAGCAAACAATCCAGATGGCAATAAATGCCGGGACTTGGCAGCGACCTCCCCGTCCAACAAACAACAACAACTTGCATTTATATAGCACCTTTAATGTAGCAAAGCATCCCAAGGTGCTTCATGATTGCGCTTATCAGACAAAATTTGACTCCGAGCCACGTGAGATATTACAACAGGTGACCAAAAGCTTGGTCAAAGAGGTAGGTTTTAAGGAGCGTCTTAAAGGAGGAGAGAGAGAGGTGGAGAGATTTAGGGAAGGAATTCCAGAGCTCAGGGCAGCAGAAGGCACGGCCGAGGCGGACAGTGTGGTCAACCGTGACAAAGGCTGCAGATAGGTCGAGAAGGACGAGGAGGGATAGGTTAGTAAGACCATAGTCACATAGGCTGACATTTTTGTCTTTGATAAGGGCCGTTTCGGCACTGTAGCTGGGGCGGAGACCTGATTGGAGGGGTATAAGCTTGGAGTTGCGGGAAAGTTGGGCACGGATCTGGGAGGCAACAACACGTTCAAGGACTTTGGAGAAGAAAGGGAGATTGGAGATGGGGCCGTAGTTTTTAAGGACAGAGGGGTCAAGGGTGGGTTTTTTAAGGAGAGGGGTGATGATGGTAGATTTGAAGGACGGGGGCAGTACCTGAGGAGAGGGAACCGTTAACAATATCAGCTAACATGGGGGCGAGGAAGGGAAGTTGGGTGGTCAGCAGTCGAAGGAGCAGGAGCTGGTTCTCATGGACAAGATGAGCTCGGAGAGGGCATGAGGGGAGATAGGAGGGAAACTAGAGAAAGATGCAAGTTCAGGGCTAGGGCAAGGGGAAACCTTAGAGAAAGTTTGGCCCGGTGGGCATGGAGAAGGGATAGATGTGGCAGAGATAGCTGAACAGATATTTTCAGTGGAAGAGACAGGGGAGAGGGGTTTAAGAAGAGGGTTTGTAGTGGAGAAGAAAAGCCAGCGGTTATCTTTGCATTCCAGGATGATCCTGGCAGAGTGAGCAGTTTTGGCAGAGGAGAGCAGGACCCGATGGTGTTTTATGTGGTCCAGCCAGATCGGGCGGTGAATGGCTAAACCAGTTGTCCACCATATCCATTCAAGACTGTGGCCTAGAATTTCAGTATAGCCAGTTTTGGGGCGCTAACGTTAGCGCCCGCCCGGAGTTAGCGCCCGCCCCAAAGTCGCGCCCCGTTGCCGGAAATTCAGTGGCTTCGCCCTAAGAGGTTGGTGGAGCGCTAAAAGAGGCATTCCACTACTATCTTTAGGCGCTAAGCCGGCGGTGCAGAGGGATAGCGCCGAGGCGGGGCGCAGCGCGGGTGCGGTCATTTTTTGATTGACAGCAGACCCCGTGGCGCCGACCAGCTCTTAAAGGGGGAAGGGACGATTTGGTCTGCTGCCACGCCCTGCACACTGCAGCTTGGAAAATAGGCCTCAACACTGCTGCTCAGCCCCAGGGAGTCATGGCAACGCCAGAGAAGGCCCGTGAGCGTGCCCTGCGCTTCTCAGAGGGTGATCTGGAAATAATGGTCACAGCTCTGGAGCAGAGGCGCAGGATCTTGTTCCCAGAGAGTGGGAGGAATCCGAACCACCACGACTACACCAGAGCCTGGAAGCAGATCGCCCACAGGGTGACGTTCACCGGCGATGCCCCCAGGACCCACAAACAATGTCGTAAAAAATACAACGACCTGACCAGGATTGTCAGGGTGAGTACCCTTTCCAATCTCCTCCTCATTCTTGCATGTACACCTGACATGATGGGCAAAGGGAGCTGAAAGTCCTAATGGCCAGCCCTCAGCCAGCAGCATTGGGACAGTCATGAGCATCAATTGCCCATTCTGCACTCTACACTCTGGCCAAGCTATTCCACCATGGGAGGCAGTGCACACTACATCAGGGCTACACTCTGGCCAAGCTATTCCACCATGGGAGGCAGTGCACACTACATCAGGGCTACACTCTGGCCAAGCTATTCCACCATGGGAGGCAGTGCACAGTACATCAGGGCTACACTGCGCACTTACAGCCCGCCCTTTCTCTTGCAGGCTAAAGTTGCCTATAATCGCCAGGCCCGTGCCAGGGCCAGGGGAGGCCGCGCCAAGTTGCAGAAGCTCACTCGCCTGGAGGAGCGCGTGTGTGTGCTCATGGGAGCCCGGCTGATCGTGCACACAGCGTGCGGAGTAGCCGACCCTCCACTGCCCGGCAATGGTAAGGACCTCGCCTTTTGGCCCTCTCGCGTCGCACTTGCGCATCCGAGCTACCTCCTTTGCCACTGTCCCACCAATGCGCTGAATGCCACCAGTCCTAACTCCCTCGCTGACGCCGTCTCCTCACTCTGAAGCTACTCTTGTGCATTCCTGCTTTCAGCTGGTGACGCCCAGGACCCTGAAGCTGCCAGTGACAGCCCCTCCGAGCAGGAGGAGGAGGAGGAGGAGGAAGAGCAAGCCGGACCATCGGGGGAACACTCAGGTCCCGCAGGAGAGGACAAAATGCTTGACACGTCCTCACTGGACGAGTGCCTGGACGAACTGTCGCAGGGGAATGCAGCTTTTGGGACCAGTGGCGTCCAGCCACCCAGGAGCCGTGCGCGTGGCCCGCGGCCTTCCCCCCAAAGGGGGGAAGGATCAGAGGGGAGTGCTGTTGATCGGCACACTCGCCGCCACCAACGTGGCAAGGTTCCCCTCGTTCGGTCCCCTCCTCCCCAGCGGGAGAGTTGCGACTCCAGTCCGGACACCTTCACGTCGGAGGAGGTGCGGAAGCTCGATAAGATGGCCGAGGATTCGGACCGGCGCCACACGGAGCTCATGAGCGTGGTGGGGCGCATGCCTGAGGCCATCGAGTCGCTGGCGACCAGTGTGCGCGAGTTCGGGGCAGCAACTGCCGCGAGTGGCCGCATGCTGACTGATGCCATCAAGACCCTGGCGGGTGTGATGCGGGCGCACACCAGGACAACAGGGGCACTCACTGCTGCCACACGCGCTGTCTCAGGCAGGCATCGCCAGGGCAGACGCCGCGCTGGAGCATCCCAGCGAGCTGCCCCTCGGCTGATTGTTGCGGATCCTGCAGTGCGGGCCCGGCCAAGTGCCAGCGCGCCACAGCACCAGCCAGCGCATCCCAGACGCCAGCTGGCCCACATTGCGCCATCCGTCGCCGCCATTCCCCCACTGGGGTGTCAAGGGCAAGCGGCTGGAGCTGATGTTGGCCAGGCTCAGGTGCACCACTCAGCAGACAGCCCCTCGAGGCCCAAAGGCCGTGTAGGCCGCCCCCCAGCGGCATCTGGCGGAAGGACATCTGAGCCTCAGGCGCCTTCCCCCAGCCTCGCAGCAGCCACTGGGCAGAGCTTGCGAAGGAGCAGCAGGCCGGGCAGGGGAGGCAAAAGGATGGTCAAGGTCTCGCCCTCGCGGCCCACTCAGTAGAGGGTGTGGCCAGCTTTCGTTTTATATGGCGGTGGCCATCTTTCTTTTGCCCATGGTTGTTTGGTTCGAGGGCTTTTTTTTTGCGTTAGGCCGAGGTTGAGGCCCGGTTTGAACAAATGTGGAGTGACTCCTCCCCAGTTTGTGGGAGTGAGTCGTTTGTTGGCCTTTTTGTGGGGCCCGTTTATTGTTTTTGGGGATTCATGTGGGAAGGGGTTTTCATTTTTGCGTAATAAATAATTATCTTTATTCATACAGTCTCCATGGTTGTTCTTCTTAGTGTTTGTTGGCTTCGCCGGCTGAGGGCTTGCGGAGTGGCTGCATTCATCTTCCCTCATGGCCCCAAGGCATTCCCTGACAGGGGGCTTAGAAGTACCGTGTAATAAGGTGGCGTCGCGCGGCCCTTGGCCCTGGTCGCTCCCTCCTGGGAACGTACTCCTGCTCCTCCTCCTCCTCCTCCTGCTCCTCCTGCTCCTCCTCCTGAGGTGCTGCCCCAACGTCAGGTGGCAGTGCCTGAGTCCTGCGGATAGCCAGGTTGTGTAGCATGCAGCAAACTACCACAAATTGGGAGACCCGGTCCGGCGAATACTGCAGAGCTCCTCCGGGGCGATCAAGGCAGCGGAACCGCTGCTTGAGGACCCCAATAGTTTGCTCGATGATGTTGCGGGTGGTTTGATGGCTCTCGTTGTAGGCCTCCTCAGCAGCGGTCCTGGGCGCGCGGAGCGGGGTCATGAGCCAGGTACACAAAGGATAGCCTTTGTCCCCGAGTAGCCATCCTCTTGGGGGAGCCTGTGCCTCGAACATGTCATGCACAGTACTCTGCCGCAGGATAAAGGCATCGTGGCTGCTGCCTGGGAAGCTGGCATTGACAGCCATGATGCGCTGCTTGTGGTCACACACCAGCTGCACATTCAGAGAATGGTAGCCCTTCCTGTTGCGATACTGCTCGCCATGCTCCAGAGGGGCCCGCAAAGCCACATGCGTACAGTCAATGGCGCCCTGCACCAAGGGGAAGTCCCCGAGTCTGGCAAATCCCAATGCGCGCTGATGCTGGCTCTCCAGGGCCATGGGGAAGGAGATGAATTGGCTTCTCCTTCTGAACAGTGCTTCGGTCACCTGGCGGGTGCAGCGATGCGCGCCGTACTGGGAGATGTTTGCTATGTCCCCAGCAGCGGATTGGAAGGAGCCGGTGGCATAGAAGTTCAATGCCACCGTCACCTTCACTTCCACCGACAGAGACGTCCTGCACCTGAGCTTTGGCCGCAGATCTCTGCGAAGCAGGTGGCAGATCTCTGCAATCACCTCCTTTCGGAATCGGAGCCTTCTAACACATCGCAAGGCACTCATGTTTAGGTAGGAGCGCTGCTGGCGGTATAGCCTGACTGGGTAAGGCCTACGTGGCCGACGCCTGTAGCCCCCTCTGCCTCTAGCCAGGGCTGCCCCTCTCACAATGCGTCTGCGAGCCCTACGGACATGGCGCTGCAGCTCCGCGTTGGCACCCCATGCAACCCCCATCAAATCCTGGCAAACACTCAAATTTCCAAAAGGCCACTTGCAGCGCTCTGGCCTGAGTCCAAAAATACCTGAGCTGTTGCTGCTTGAAACCAGTTAGCTATCCTCCTTGTTGTGTGTCCAGAAATGCGTTGCACTAGAGTGTTTGCTGCAAAATGGCTGGGCTTTATACTGGAGGGTACGTCCCCTTTAATTTGCGCCCCCCGGGGCCCGCGCTGGTTGTGTTGCGTTCCTTTTTTCAAACGCTCCGGCCGCCAGCCGCACAATGGGGCGGACCGACTGAAGTTTGGAATCGGGGCGGCCAAAGGGCGTTGCACGAGGATGTGACGTCATTTTCTGTGCGCGCATCCGGGCGGGTGCTAAAGTTTGCGCCGGCGCTAACGGCCAACTTAATTTGGGGCGAGGCGCAACCTGCGCTGCGCCCGGGCGCTACACGCATAGCGCCCGAAAATCACTTCTCTTAAGGCGCTAACTGCTGGCGCAAGCAACTGAAATTCTAGGCCAGTGTCCCTTGGACTTAAGGGAGTGGAGATCAGGTCCGTACCAGGAAACGGCCAGGGTGAGAGAGAGTAATGAATTTTTAAAAAATTAACAATTGGGGCATGTGGGATTGGGATTTTTAGTGTTGCTGAGGGGGGACCCATTGTGAGATTTTGTTTTGGTTGTAACCTTAAACACTGCAGCTGCAGTCAGTCAGTGAGTCAGGGCTGGACCGTACCAAGTACCATCTGTTCAAGGAAGCGGCCGCTGGAGGCTCAAAGCTGACTGAGCAGCAACAGCTGGAACAGCTGCAGCAGGATCTCCAAACCCATCGTAGGATGTGAGTGGTGGTACAGGGGTTATGGGGGGGGGGAAGGAGTTTAAACTGGCGGAAACCGGGCAGGGTGGTCTTACTGCCTGGATTCTCGCCCGTGGCCATATTCCCGCTGCGGTTTTTATGGGATGCATGGATCATCAGTCTGATTATAGGAAAGAACATACATTTATATATATATATATATATATTTTAATTCTTTTATGGGATGTGGGCATCGCTGGCAAGGCCAGCATTTATTGCCCACCCCCTAATTGCCCTTGAGAAGGTGGTGGTGAGCCACCTTCTTGAACCACCGCAGTCTCATAGAGTCATAGAGTTATACAGCACAGAAAGAGGCCCTTCGGCCCATCGTGTCTGTGCTGGCCATCAAGCCCTATCTGTTCTAATCCCATTTTCCAGCACTTGGTCCGTAGCCTTGTATGCTATGGCGTTTCAAGTGCTCATCTAAATGCATCTTGAATGTTGTGAGGGTCCCTGCCTCTGCCACCCTTTCAGGCAGTGAGTTCCAGATTCCAACCACCCTCTGGGTGAAAAAGTTTTTCCTCAAATCCCCTCTAAACCTCCTGCCCGTTACCTTGAAACTATGCCCCCTGGTTATTGACCCCTCTACTAAGGGGAAAAGTTCCTTTCTATCTACCCTATCTATGCCCCTCATAATTTTGTACACCTCAATCAGGTCCCCCCTCAGCCTTCTCTGCTCTAAGGAAAACAACCCCAGCCTGTCCGGTCTCTCCTCATAGCTGAAGCGTTCCAGCCCAGGTAACACCCAAGTGAATCTCCTCTGCACCCTCTCCAATGCAATCACATCCTTCCTATAGTGAGGCGACCAGAACTGCACACAGTATTCCAGCTGTGACCTAACTAGCATTTTGTACAGCTCCATCATAACCTCCCTGCTCTTATATTCTATGCCTCAGCTAATGAAGGCAAGTATCCCATTTGCCTTTTTAACCACAGTCCGTGTGGTGAAGGTGCTCCCACAGTGCTGTTAGGGAGGGAGTTCCAGGATTTTGACCCAGCGACGATGAATGAATGGCGATGTACTTCTAAGTTAGGATGGTGCATGACTTGGAGGGGAACTTGGAGGTGGTGGTGTTCCCAGGCGCCTGCTGCCCTTGTCCTTCTAGGTGGAAGAGGTCGTGAGTTTGGGAGGTGCTGCCGAAGAAGCCTTGGCAAGTTGCTGCAGTGCATCTTGTAGATGGCACACACTGCAGCCACGGTACGCTGGTGGTGGAGGGAGAGAATGTTTAAGGTGGTGGATGGAGTGCCAATCAAGCGGGCTGCTTTGTCCTGGATGGTTTCGAGTTTCTTGAGTGTTGTTGGAGCTGCACTCATCCAGGCAAGTGGAGAGTGTTCCATCACACTCCTGACTTGTGCCTTACTCTACCTGAAAAGCTGGTGGAGGCATTTCATAAATTCCAGGCGCTTGGGCTAATAATCCAAAGAATGTGTGTTCAAATCCCACCATGGAGTTGGCCATTTAGGACTGAGCTGAGGAGGAATTTCTTCACTCAGAGAGTGGTGAATCTTTGGAATTCTCTACCCCAGAGGGCTGTGGCGGCTCAGTCCTTGAGAATAGGATGGGGGAATTGTCCTTTGAGGAGAGAGTGAGTAGATTGGGTCTATACTCTCTGGAGTGTCAAAGAATGAGAGGTGATCCCATTGAAACATATAAGACTCTGTGGGGGATTGACAGGGTAGATGCTGAGAGTTTGTTCCCCCTGGCCGGAGTGCCTAGAACTAGGGGGCACAGTCTCAGGATAAGGGGTTGGCCATTTAAGACCCAGATGAGGAGGAATTTCTTCACTCAGAGAGTGGTGAATCTTTGGAATTCTCTACCCCAGAGGTCTGTGAATGCGTCGAGTATATTCAAGACTGAGATCGATAGATTTTTGGATACTAAAGAAATCAAGGGATACGGGGATCCTAAGAAATAGGAGCAGGAGTAGGCCATTCGGCCCTTCGAGCCTGCTCCGCCATTCAATAAGATCATGGCTGAACTTTTACATCAACTCCACTTTCCCAGCTGAACCTATCCAATTGAAATAATTTGTCCACACAAACACTTCATTATTTTATAAACTTAATCAAATCGCCCCCCCCCCCCCGCCCCCCGCCGGGTCTTCGCTTCTCCAAAGTACAAAAGAACCTTTTAACTTTGGCTGAAATTTTTTTTCACCTCCTTTCAAATATTTTTCTGGTGATTTCTTTTCCCTTCGAACAAATTGCAAAAACGTTTATGTAGAGCCTGAAATAGCCGAATGCGGTCTTCTAATCCACCAGAACGCTGACTGTAGTTGAAGGATTTCCAAGACTTCAGCAGGAGAGGAAAAGTTGGGTGGGAAAAAAACCAGCCATCTGAGTGAAAAATTCCATCACAGTTGGAAAGTCAAGTTAAAATTAATGCTAGGTGTTGGTTTCGAAGTGTCAAAATGTATTATTCCATGGCTGAGGTGAGTTAGTTCGAGTACCTCCCTTACATAACTTGAGTAGAATGGGCCTATACTCTCTGGAGTTTACAAAAATGAGAGGTGATCTTATTGAAACATACAAGATTCTGAGAGGGATTGACAGGGTAGATGCTGAGAGGTTGTTTCCCCCTGGAACTAGGGGGCATTGTCTCAGGATAAGGGGTCGGGCTGAGATGAGGAGAAATTTCTTCACTCAGAGGGGTGTAAATCTTTGGAATTCTCTACCCCAGAGGGCTGTGGGTGCTGAGTCGTTGAGTATATTCAAGGCTGATTTTTGGGCACTAAGGGAATCAAGGGATATGGGGATCGGGCGGGAAAGTGGAGTTGAGGTCGAAGATCAGCCATGATCTTATTGAATGGCAGAGCAGGTTCGAAAGGCCGCATGGCCTACTCCTGTTCCTAATGCTTATATGTTCTTGTAAGCATGAACCCAGGTCCTTCCTAACTTACCATTTGAAAATAATTAATCCAACTAAATAGGATGTTGAAGTAAAAACAGAAAATGCTGGAAACATGCAACAGGCCAGGCAGCACCTGCGGAGAGAGGAACAGAGTTAACGTTCCAGCTTGATGAGCTGATGTTGAAGTACTTCAGCAAAAATAGTAGAACACAAGTAAGAGGAAATTATGATCAGGCCTCTGCTCGCTGACCTACATTGGCTCCCCATCTCCCAACACCTCAATTTTAAAATTCTCATCCTCAAATTCAAATGCCTCCACGGCCTCGTCCCTTCCTTATCTCTGTAACCTCCTTCAGCCCTACAACCCTCCGAAATCCCTGCGCGCCTCCAATTCTGGCCTCTCGCGCATCACTGATTTCCATCGCTCCACCATTGGCGGCCGTGCCTTCAGCCGTCTAGGCCCAAAGCTCTGGAGTTCCCTCCCTGAACCTCTATGCCACTCTCTCTTAGGTTTTAAGACTCTTCTTTTTAAGACTCTTCTTAAAACCTATCTCTTTGACCAAGCTTTCAGTCACTCCTCCTAATATCTCCTTCTTTGGCTGGGCATTCATTTTTTTGGAACATAGGAACAGGAGGAGGCCATTAAGCCCCTCGAGCCTGTTCCGCCATTCAATGAGATCCTGGCTGATCTGCGACCGAACTCCATATACCCGCCTTTGGCCCATATCCCTTAATGCCTCTGGTTAACAAAAATCTATCAATCTCAGATTTAAAATTAACAATTGATCTAGCATCAATTGCCGTTTGCAGAAGAGAGTTCCAAACTTCTACCAATCTTTGTGTGTAGAAGTGATTTGTAATTTCACTCCTGAAAGGTCTGGCTCTAATTTTTAGACTGTGTCCCCTAGTCTAGACTCCCCAACCAGCGGAAATAGTTTCTCTCTATCGCACAGGACAGTTGAGGCCAATTCATTAAATATATTCAAGAAGGAGTTAGATATATTTACATAAGAAATAGGAGCAGGAGTAGGCCAATCGGCCCCTCGAGCCTGCTCCACCATTCAATAAGATCATGGCTGATCTGATCCTAACCTCAAATCTTCTATCACTCTCCATCCACCCGAACCCATGTGATCTCCCAGGAGAGGTGAAAAACCAGATAAAAGACCCAATGGCCAATTTGGGAGAAAAAAATCTGTGAAATTCCACTCCGACCCATCTAGGCGATCGAAATTCTTCCAGGAGATCACTCTGTCCCTATATTTTCTACAGTACTTACCTTCTGTAAAGGCGATCTCCACCCCAGCCAGGAACAGGAATAAAACCATCTCCTGAAATCTAACACAGAGTTAGAACACAGTAGGAGCAGAACCAGGCTACACGGCCCTGGGCCCACTCCACTACCCACAGGGCCATGACCATTCCGAACCTAGACTCATGTCCAATTTACTGCCCGCTCCCCATAACCCTTAACTCCCTTTACTTCTAGGAAATTATCTATTTCTGTTTTAAATTTATTTAATGATGTAGCTTCCACAGCTTCCAGGTGCAGCAAATACCACAAACCTACCACCCTCTGAGTGAAGAAGTTTCTCCTCATCTCGGTTTTTGAAAGAGCAGCCCCTTATTCTAAGATTATGCCCCCTAGTTCTAGTTTCACCCATCATTGGGAACATCCTCACCACATCCACCCGCTCAAGCCCCTCCACAATCTTATATGTTTCAATAAGATCGCCTCTCATTCTTCTGAACTCCAATGAGTAGAGTCCCAATCTACTCAACCTCTCCTCATATGACCACCCCCTCATCCCCGGGATTAACCGAGTGAACCTTCTTTGTACTGACTCGAGAGCAAGTATGTCTTTTCTTAAGTATGGACACCAAAACTGTATGCAGTATTCCAGGTGCGGTCTCACCAATACCTTGTACAACTGCAGCAATACCTCCCTGTTTTTATATTCCATCCCCCTAGCAATAAAAGCCAACATTCCATTGGCCTTCTTGATCACTTGCTGCACCTGCATACTAACTTTTTGAGTTTCGTGCACCAGGACCCCCAGATCCCTTTGTACTACAGTACTTTCCAGTTTCTTGCCATTAAGATAATAACTTGCTCTATGATTTTTCCTGCCAAAGTGCATAACCTCACACTTTCCAGTATTGTATTCCATCTGCCAAATCTCTGCCCACTTACTTAGCCTGTCTATGTCTCTTTGCAGGTTTTTTATGTCCTCCTCAATTCAATTAGAGGGTGAGAAGGTTGGATCTCAAACAAGCGTGCTAAGCTTGAATAAAGGAGACTATGAAGGTATGAGAGCGGAATTGAGTAGAGTGGATTGGGAAAATAGATTAAAGGGTAAGACGATACATGATCAGTGGTGTACATTTAAGGAGTTATTTTACAACTTCCAAAATATATATATTCCACTGAGAAGAAAAGGGTGTAAAAGAAAAGACAGCCATCCGTGGCTAAGTAAAGAAATTAAGGATAGTATTCGACTAAAAACAAGGGCATATAAGGTAGCCAAATCTAGTGGGAGGATAGAGGATTGGGAAAACTTTAAAAGACAGCAAAAAATAACAAAAAGATTGATTAAGAAAGGGAAGATAGATTATGAAAGTAAACTAGCAAAAAATATAAAAACAGATAGTAAGAGTTTTTATAGTTATATAAAAAGAAAAAGGGTGGCTAAAGTAAATGTTGGTCCCTTAGAGGATGAGACCGGGAAATTAATGGTGGGAAATATGGAGATGGCAAAAACACTGAATGAATATTTTACATCAGTCTTTACAGTAGAAGACACTAAGAATATCCCAACACTGGACAAACAGGGGGCTAAAGGGGGGAGGAGCTAAACACGATCAAAATCACTAAGGAAGTGGTACTCGGTAAAATAATGGGACTCAAGGCGGATAAATCACCTGGACCTGATGGCTTACATCCTAGGGTCTTGAGGGAAGTGGCGGTAGGGATTGTGGATGCATTGGTAATAATTTTCCAAAACTCCCTGGACTCGGCAAAGGTCCCGGCAGTAGACAGAAGGCTGGAAACTATAGACCGGTTAGCCTAACATCTGTGGTAGGTAAAATTTTGGAGTCCATTATTAAGGAGACAGTAACAGGACATTTGGATAATCATAATTTAATAGGACAAAGTCAGCATGGTTTTATGAAGGGGAAGTCATGTTTGACAAATTTGCTGGAGTTGTTTGAGGAAGTAATGTATAGGGTGGATAAAGGGGAACCAGTGGACGTAGTGTATTTAGACTTCCAAAAGGCATTTGACAAGGTGCCACACAAAAGATTATTGCTTAAGATAAAAAATCACGGGATTGGGGGTAATATTCAGGCATGGATAGAGGATTGGCTATCTAACAGAAGGGAGAGAGTTGGGATAAATGGTTCATTCTCAGACTGGCAATCAATAACTAGTGGTGTTCCGCAGGGGTCAGTGCTGGGTGCCCAACTCTTTACAATCTATATTAACGATTTGGAGGAGGGGACCGAGTGTAACATATCAAAGTTTGCAGATGATACTAAGATGGGAGGGAAAGTAGTGAGTGAGGAGGACATAAAAAACCTGCAAGGGGACATCGACAGGCTAAGTAAGTGGGCAGAGATTTGGCAGATGGAATACAATACTGGAAAGTGTGAGGTTATGCACTTTGGCAGGAAAAATCGTAGAGCAAGTTATTATCTTAATGGCAAGAAACTAGAAAGTACTGAAGTACAAAGGGATCTGGGGGTCCTGGTGCACGAAACTCAAAAGGTTAGTATGCAGGTGCAGCAAGTGATTAAGAAGGCCAATGGAATGTTGGCTTTCATTGCTAGGGGGATAGAATATAAAAATAGGGAGGTATTGCTTCAGTTGTACAAGGTATTGGTGAGACCGCACCTGGAATATTGCGTACAGTTTTGGTGTCCATACTTAAGAAAGGACATACTTGCTCTCGAGTCAGTACAAAGAAGGTTCACTCGGTTAATCCCGGGGATGAGGGGATGGACATATAAGGAGAGGTTGAGTAGATTGGGACTCTACTCATTGGAGTTCAGAAGAATGAGAGGCGATCTTATTGAAACATATAAGATTGTGAAGGGGTTGGATCGGGTGGATGCGGGGAAGATGTTCCCGATGATGGGTGAAACTAGAACTAGGGGGCATAGTCTTAGAATAAGGGGCTGCTCTTTCAAAACTGAGATGAGGAGGAACTACTTCACTCAGAGGGTGGTAGGTCCATGGAATATGCTGCCCCAAAAAGCTGTAGAAGCTACATCATTACATAAATTTAAAACAGAAATAGACAGTTTCCTAGAAGTAAAGGGAATTAAGGGTTACGGGGAGCGGGCTGGAATTTGGACATGAGTCTAGGTTCGGATCGGTCATGGCCCTGTGGGTAGCGGAGCGGGCCCAGGGGCCGTGTAGCCTGATCCTGCTCCTATTTCGTGTGTCTAATTCTGTTAGATTCAGGAGATGGTTCTGTGATAGTGGATTGGCGGTTAGGATCAGATCAGCCATGATCTTATTGAATGGCGGAGCAGGCTCGAGGGGCCGATTGGCCTACTCCTGCTCCTATTTCTTATGTTCTTAAGTTCTTATGTCCTCACTCACTACTTTCTGTCCCATCTTTGTATCATCTGCAAACTTTGATATGTTACACTCGGTCCCCTCCTCCAAATCGTTAATATAGATTGTAAAGAGTTGGGGACCCAGCACTGACCCCTGCAGAACACCACTAGTTACTGGTTGCCAATCTGAGAATGAATCATTTATCCCAACTCTTTGCTTTCTGTTAGAGAGCCAATCCTCCACCCACGCCAGAATATTACCCCCAATCCCGTGATTTATAATCTTGAGCAATAATCTTTTGTGTGGCACCTTGTCAAATGCCTTTTGGAAGTCTAAATACACTACGTCCACTGGTTCCCCTTTATCCACCCTGTATGTTACTTCCTCAAAAATCTCAAGCAAATTTGTCAAACATGACTTCCCCTTCATGAAACCATGCTGAGTTTGTCCTAATAAATTACGTTTATCCAAATGTCCTGTTACTGTCTCCTTAATAATGGACTCTAACATTTTACCAACCACAGATGTTAGGCCAACAGGTCTATAGTTTCCAGCCTTCTGCCTACTACGCTTTTTAAATAAGGGTGTTACATTAGCAGTCTTCCAATCTGCCGGGACCTTTGCTGAGTCCAGGGAGTTTTGGAAAATTATTACCAATGCATCCACAATCCCTACCGCCACTTCCCTCAAGACCCTAGGATGCAAGCCATCAGGTCCAGGGGATTTATCCATCTTGAATCCCATTATTTTACCAAGTACCACTTCCTTAGTGATTTTAATCGTATTTAGTTCCTCCCCCCCTAGAGCCCCCTGTTTGTCCAGCGTTGGGATATTCTTAGTGTCCTCTACTGTAAAGACTGATACAAAATAATTGTTCAGCGTTTTTGCCATCTCCATGCTTCCCACCATTAATTTCCCGGTCTCATCCTCTAAGGGACCAACATTTACTTTAGCCACCCTTTTTCTTTTTATATAACAATAGAAACGTTTGCTGTCTGTTTTTATATTTTTTGCTAATTTACTTTCATAATCTATCTTCCCTTTCTTAATCAATCTTTTAGTTATTTTTGCTGTCTTTTAAAGACTTCCCAATCTTCCATCCTCCCACTAGATTTGGCTACCTTATATGCCCTTGTTTTTAGTCGGATACTATCCTTAATTACTTTACTTAGCCACGGATGGCTATCTTTTCTTTTACACCCTTTTTTCCTCAGTGGAATATATATATGAGGCTAAAGGGATCAAGGGATATGGGGAGAAAGTAGGGATAGGGTACCGAGTTTGGATGATCAGCCATGATCTCATTAAATGGCGGAGCAGGCTCGAGGGGCCGAATGGCCTACTCCTGCTCCTATATTCTATGTTTCTATGTTTCTACCCTATCAGTTCCCCTTAATATCCTAATTATGCTCCCGTGAACCGCCTTGGGATGTTTTGCTACGTTAAAGACGCTATATAAGTGTGATTTGTTGTTGTTGTGGTGGTTGCATTGTGTCGGACCAGAAGCTGAAGGAAGCTCCCATTTTCTGCTCCCGTTTTCCGCCCTTCCTTTCTCGAACCCTGGGGAAGGTCCCGCTCCGGAGGGGGTTGATGGGAAGGGGGGGCGGGGGAGGGGGGACTATCCTCTACCACACTCAACGTGTCCCAGTTCCATGTGAGAGCTAACGCATTGAGTTAGCAGGCTGCTTCTAAACAAACTAACATAAGAAAATAAGAAATAGGAGCAGGAGTTGGCCACTCGGCCCCTCGAGCCTGCTCCGCCATTCAATGAGATCATGGCTGATCTTCGACCCGTGCGGTGAAGGTGCTCCCGCAGTGGGGTTAGGGAGGGAGTTCCAAGGATTTCGACCCAGCGACGATGAAGGATCGGTGATATATTCCCAAGTCAGGGTGGTGTGTGACCTGGAGCGCTTTTGGCATCCTGTGCTGGGGAATTGCAGCTCAGACCAGAATATAAATGAAGTAATAAATTAATCGTGAAAACAAAGAAAGAACTTGCATTTCTATTGTTCCTTTCACGACCCTCAGGACGTCCCAAAGCGCTTCACAGCCCATGAAGTACTTTTTGAAGTGTAGTCATTGTTGTAATGTAGGAAACGCGGCAGCCAATTTGCGCACAGCAAGCTCCCACAAACAGCAATGTGATAATGACCAAATAATCTGTTTTTGTTATGTTGGTTGAGGGATAAATATTGGCCCAGGACACCGGGGATAACCCCCCCTGCTCTTCTTCGAAATAGTGCTGCGGGATCTTGAGATCTTGAGACATTTAACATCTTATCCAAAAGATGGCACTTCCAACAGTCCAGCGCTCCCCCGGCATTGCAGTGGATCCTTAATAAATTAAGCTCAGTGAATTTCCCCAATGTCGCTGTGATCAAGGACTAGACCAATAATTTGACCTGGAAAGGGTGATTACATAGAAACATAGAAGATAGGAGCAGGAGTAGGCCATTCGGCCCCTCGAGCCTGCTCCGCCATTCAATGTGATCATGGCTGATCATCCAAATTCAGTACCCTGTCCCTGCTTTCTCCCCATATCCCTTGATCCCTTTAACCTTAAGAAATATATCTAACTCCTTCTTGAATATATTTAATGAATTGGCCTCTACTGCCTTCTGTGGTAGAGAATTCCACAGGTTCACCACTCTCTGGGTGAAGAAATTCCTCCTCATCTCAGTCCTAAATGGTTTACCCCTTATCCTTAAGAATTGTCCACAGTGGAATATTAAAATTTTCTGACATTCACACATGCAGTTTTTTAAATTCATTAATGGGATGTGGGCGTCGCTGGCAAGGCCAGCATTTATTGCCCATCCCTACTTGCCCTTGAGTAGGTGGGGATGAGCCACTTTTGGGCCATTTCAGAGGGCAGTTAAGAGTCAACCACATTGCTGTGAGTCTGTTGTCAGATACAGGCCAGACCGGGTAAGGGTGGCAGATTTCCTTTCCTAAAGGATATTAATGAACCAGATGGGGTTTTATGACAACCCAGTAGTTTCATGGTCACCATTACTGATACTAGTTTTTTAATTCCAGATTTATTTAATTAACTGAATTTAAATTCCCCAGCTGCCATGGTGGGATTTGAACTACATATCACTAGTTCATTAGTTCAGGCCTAACTGGATTACTAGTCAAATAACATAACCACTTTACTACCATTCCCCTAACACCATTGTCCAACAGGTGTGACTGGATATTAATCAGGGAAAATCTCTCCTTAACCCAAAAAAGACTGAAGTCAATATGGAGTGCTTCCATTGCTGCATCGGCCTTGGGCTCGTATATAACAGTCTCTCTTAATTGCATTCATAATTCACCCCAAACCCAACTGGAATATTCTGCCTTCACCCTGATGAAGAGGTTGTTTCAGGGCTGAGCCACGCGGGAATGGAGGGGTGGGGGGGTGATGACCGAGGCTTCAAAAACAATGGTTTTCTGCATTATCTCAAACCTTTTATAAAGGCTGGGATATTTGGAGCACGATCAGGATTGTGACAATGTTCAGCAGATTAAACAGTCCCCAGGCAGATTGGGACAGCTGCAATTGTAATTGCATTTAAATTTTTTAAAAGTCTATCTGCTGGCTCTGGCAGAAGTGGGCAGTGCAGCGGAGAAAAAAGGGAGGTTGTTCCACACTTTAAAAACGTGGGGCCACTACTTTGAAGTGCAAGTTGCCTTCTGGTTTGAACTCTCCAGTGTCCCATACACCGATCCAAATCTCTTCAAGCAAAGTCAGCAGGTTTGTAGATTAACTTTATAACACTTCACAAGGAGCGTATGGGGAACATCACCGAGCAGGTGCGATCGTCTATAGAATACTGCTAGTCAGGGGCCTATAGAATACAGAGCCAGTCAGGGGCCTATAGAATACAGAGCCAGTCAGGGGCCTATAGAATACAGTGCCAGTCAGGGGCTTATAGGATACAGAGCCAGTCAGGGGCCTATAGAATACAGAGCCAGTCAGGGGCCTATAGAATACAGAGCCAGTCAGGGGCCTATAGAATACAGTGCCAGTCAGGGGCCTATAGAATACAGAGCCTGTCAGAGGCCTATAGAATACAGAGCCAGTCAGGGGCCTATAGAATACAGAGCCAGTCAGGGGCCTATAGAATACAGAGCCAGTCAGGGGCCTATAGAATACTGCTAGTCAGGGGCCTATAGAATACAGAGCCAGTCAGGGGCCTATAGAATACAGAGCCAGTCAGGGGCCTATAGAATACAGAGCCAGTCAGGGGCCTATAGAATACAGAGCCAGTCAGGGGCCTATAGAATACTGCTAGTCAGGGGCCTATAGAATACAGAGCCAGTCAGGGGCCTATAGAATACAGAGCCAGTCAGGGGCCTATAGAATACAGAGCCAGTCAGGGGCCTATAGAATACAGAGCCAGTCAGGGGCCTATAGAATACAGAGCCAGTCAGGGGCCTATAGAATCTCTATAAATGTTAGAGATGTAACGGGCTTTAAGCAAGTATGGAGGCAGGGAAAGGCGGGGAGGGGAGGAAAGAACAAAAGGGAAGGTCTGTGATTCGCTGTATTCGCTGCTCACGATGCGATCTCCTCTATATCTGGGAGACCAAACGCAGATTGGGTGACCGCTTTGCTGAACACGTCTGTTCAGTCCGTAAGTGTAACCCCGAGCTTCCGGTCGCCTGTCACTTTAATTCTCTGCTCCACACCCACTCTGACCTCTCTGTCCTCGGCCTCTTACACTGTTCCAATGAAGCTCAATGGAAGCGCGAGGAATAGCACCTCATCTTTCGATCAGGGGATGGTTTCCTGGACCAATATGTCGAGGAACCAACTAGAGATCAGGCCATCTTAGACTGGGTATTATGTAATGAGAAAGGATTAATTAGCAATCTTGTTGTGCGAGGCCCCTTGGGTTGGAGCGAACGTAATATGATAGAATTCTTCATTAAGATGGAGAGTGAAGTAGTTGACTCAGAGACTAGGGTCCTGAATTTAAATAAAGGAAACTATGATGGTATGAAGCGTGAGTTGGGTAGGATTGATTGGGGAATGTCACTCAAAGGGTTGACAGCGGATAGGCAATGGCAAACATTCAAAGATCACATGGATGAACTACAGAATTTGTTCATCCCAGTTTGGCATAAAAATAAAACAAAAAAGGTGACTCAACGGTGGCTAACAAGGGAAATTAGGGATAGCATAAGATCCAAGGAGAGGACATATAAATTGGCCAGAAAAATCAGTAAACCTGAGGATTGGGAGCAGTTTAGGATTCAGCAAAGGAGGACAAAGGGACTAATTAAGAGGGGGGAAATAGAGTATGAGAGTAAGCTTGCAGGGAACATAAAAACTGACTGTAAAAGCTTTTATAGATATGTGAAGAGAAAAAGATTGGTGAAGTCAAGCGTAGGAACTTGCAGTCAGAATCAGGGGAATTTATGTATAATGGGGAACAAAGAAATGGCACCAATTAAATACATACTTTGGTTCTGTCTTTACAAAAGAGGACACAAATAACCTCCCAGAGATGTCAGGGAACATAGGGTCTAATGAAAGGGAGGAACTGAAAGAAATCAGTATTTGGTAGGGAAATGGTGTTAGGGAAATTGACGGGATTGAAGGCCGATAAATCCCCAGGACCTGATAATCTACATCCTAGGGTTTTTAAGGAAGTGGCCCTAGAAATAGTAGATGCATTGCTGGTCATCTTGCAAAATTCGATAGACTCTGGAACAGTACCCATGGATTGGAGGGTAGCTAATGTTACCCCACTATTCAAAAAAGGTGGTAGAGAGAAAACGGGGAATTACAGACCGGTAAGTCTGACATCGGTAGTGGGGAAAATGCTACAGTCCATTATAAAAGATGTAATAGCAGAGCACTTGGAAGACAGTGACCGGATCGGACAAAGTCAACATGGATTTACAAAAGGTAAATCGTGCTTGACTAATCTACTGGAATTTTTTGAGGATGTAACTGGTAAAATAGATAAGGGAGAACCAGTGGATGTGGTGTATTTGGACTTTCAAAAGGCTTTCGATAAGGTCCCACATAAGAGATTAACATGTAAAGTTAAGGCACCTGGGATTGGGGGCAAGGTACTGACTTGGATAGAGAACTGGTTGACAGACAGAAAGCAAAGAGTTGGAATAAACGGGTCTTTTTCCGAGTGGCAGGCAGTGACTAGTGGGGTACCGCAGGGATCGGTCCTTGGACCCCAGCTATTCACAATATATATTAATGACCTAGACGAGGGAACTAGATGTAATATCTCCAAGTTTGCAGACGACACAAAGCTGGGTGGGCATGTGTGCTGTGAAGAGGATGCCGAGAAACTCCAGTATGATTTGGACAGGTTGGATGATTGGGCAGAAGCATGGCAGATGCAATATAACGTGGATAAATGCGAGGTTATCCACTTTGGTGGCAAAAACAGGAAGGCAGATTATTATCTGAATGACAATAGATTGGGAGAAGGGAAGTGCAACGAGACCTGGGCGTCCTTGTGCACCAGTCGCTGAAGGTAAGCATGCAGGGGCAGCAGGCGGTTAAGAAGGCAAATGGTATGTTGGCCTTTGTAGCGAGAGGGTTTGAGTACAGGAACAAGGATGTCTTGCTGCAGTTGTACAGGGCCTTGGTGAGACCACATCTTGAGTATTGTGTACAGTTTTGGTCACCTTATCTGAGGAAGGATGTACTTGCCATAGAAGGAATGCAGTGAAGATTCACCAGGCTGATACCTGGGATGGCAGGAATGACGTATGAGAGATTGGGTCGATTGGGCTTATACTCGCTGGAGTTTAGAAGAATGAGAGGGGATCTCATTGAAACTTATAAAAATTCTAACAGGACTAGACAGACTAGATGCAGGAAGGATGTTTCAGATGGCCGGGGAGTCCAGAACCAGGGGTCACAGTCTAAGGATAAGGGGTAAGCCATTTAGGACAGAGATGAGGAGGAAGTTCTTCACCCAGAGAGTGGTGAACCTGTGGAATTCTCTACCACAGAAGGCAGTAGAAGTCAATTCATTAAATATATTCAAGAAGGAGTGTAAATCAGTTGATTTGTTTAACGCTTAGACCAAGTGCCTAGTAGTTTTCTTATGTCAGAGGCTAGATTGAATTGCACAGAAATAGGCCATTCAGCCCAACTGGTCCATGCCTCCTCCCATCCCATTTCATCTCATTCTATCAACATAACCCTTTATTCCTTTCTCCTTCATGTGTTTATCTAGCTTCCCCTTAAATGTATCTCTGCTATTCGCCTCAACCACTCCCTGTGGTAGCGAGTTCCACATTCTCACCACTCTCTGGGTAAAGGAGTTTCTCCTGAACTCCCGTTTGGATTTATTAGTGACTATCTTATATCTTATATAGAGAAAAGAGCCCCAGACTGTTCAATCTTTCCTGATAATTATAACCTCTCAGTTCTGCTTTAATCCTTGTAGACCTTTAACCGCGTCCTCCGGTGGGAACCTATAGGCTGAACAGGCTGGGGCTCTTTTCTCTAGAAAACAGAAAATTGAGGGGTGACCTGATAGACCAGGATTATTTGGCCAACTTATTAAATATATTCAAGAAGGAGTTGAATATATTTCTTAAGGCTAAAGGGATCAAGGGATATGGGGAGAAAGCAGGGACAGGGTACTGAATTTGAATGATCAGCTATGATCTCATTGAATGGCGGAGCAGGCTCGAGGGGCCGAATGGCCTACTCCTGCTCCTATCTTCTATGTTTCTATGGTACTTTACAGCCTTCTGGACTCAACATCAAGTTCAACAATTTCAGATCATAATCTCTGCCCCCATTTCTTCAGATGGCAGCTGTTGATGATTCTGCCATTGCCATTTACGCCTCCTCTAGACCCATCTTTTGTTTCTTAACTTGTCCCATTACCATCTCCTTTTGACTTGCACCCTCATCCCTTTTGTCATTTAATCTCTCCTGCCTTCCACCCGATCACAGACCTTCCCTTTTGTTCTTTCCTCCCCTCTCCCCTTTCGCTGCCTCTGCACTTGCTTAAAACCTGTTAGGAAGCCAGTTCCATCGCACTCAGGGGACAACCAACCCTCAACATCGCAAACATTAAAAAAAGATAAGTACTTACCATCACCATCCAGATTACCACCGCTCCCAGTCCCGTGATCCCTGACCTCTGACCTCCAGGCCCTGGCCCTGACCTCCGATGCCCCTCCCCTCTAGCCCTGCCCTCCAGTTCCCGCAATTCCCCCGATCCCTCCCCGGCCCCTCACGACAACAGGTCAAAAGACCCTCCCCGATCATTTACCTGTGGGCCACTGAACTAGCCCCTGTTCCAAACTTGGAGACCTCACCTTGAGCTATTTCCTCCTGCAGCCCCGTCTTCATTCTAAAGAGGTCAGAGGCCCAACAGCCAGGGATTCTTGGACCTCACCATTTGTGCGCGAAGGAATGACCCTGCGTTGGGGGGAGGGGTGGAGGGTGGTTGGCCCCATTTAACACCCATAGCTTCCAGAGACTTGAGCACAAAAATCTAGGCTGACACTCCCAGTGCAGTACTGAGGGAGTGCTGCGCTGTCGGAGGTGCCGTCTTTCGGATGAAACGTTAAACCAAGACCCCATCTGCCCTTTCAGGTGGATGTAAAAGATCCAATGGGACTATTTCAAAGAAGCACAGGGGGAGTTCTCTCCGGTGTCCTGGTGCCAATATTTATCCCTCAACCAACATCACTAAAACAGATGATCTGGTCATTATCACATTGCTGTTTGTGGGACGTTAAACCGAGGCCCCATCTGCTCTCTCAGGTGGACATAAAATATACCACGGCATTATTTCAAAGAAGAGCAGGGGGGTTATCCCCAGTATTCTGGCCAATATTTATCCCTCAATCAACATCACTAAAAACAGATTATCTGGTCATTATCACATTGCTGTTTGTGGGAGCTTGCTGTGCGCAAATTGGCTGCCGTGTTTCCTACATTACAACAGTGACCACACTTCAAAAAGTACTTAATTGGCTGTAAAGCGCTTTGGGACGTCCTGAGGTCGTGAAAGGAACAATAGAAATGCAAGTCTTTCTTCTTCCTTCACAACATCCGTAAAAGCATGTTGGCGTCGCACGGCACCGTTACCCACAGTGCCGCTGGGCGGTCAGTTAAACACAACGGTTGACGAGTTAACTTGTTTGTTTAGTTGAGCCACAGCACATGGGCTTTTGCACGCCAGTTCGAAGCAGTGAGCTAAAAATAGCGCTCAGCAGAATTACAAGCCCTGTACTTTTCCCCTTGCGACAGGCAAACACGTGGAGTGAACCTGATCTGAAACTTTCCAATGGTTCCGTGCAGGAGTCTGCTCCAACGAACACAGACAGTAAGCGCTGGAAATGAGGAAAAATTCAAAATCAAAACACCTCAGTTTGAAAGTGTTGCCAGGTTACGCTGACCCCGCTGTAAAAGAAGAGTCTGTTTCAAACCTCGTTTGTCTGTCACTAATTTGGGGGGGGGGGGTGGAAGGCACTTGATGGTTTATTTCTGGGGTAGAAAAAAAAACTTTGTAATGTGGAACTCCCTCAATTGGCAAACTCAACCCCCCAGGTCAATGCCTAATGTGTGTTGTGTTAGTTAATCTCAGTCGTGGCCAATGGAGAAGTGTTTTCTTTATTAGATTTAATAATCAACAGTGTCAGCCAGTGGCTCAGTGGGTAGCACCTTCGCTTCTGAGTCAGAAGGTTGTGGGTTCAAGTCTCACTCCAGAGATTTGAGCACATAAAGCTAGGCTGACGCTCCCAGTGCCAGTACTGAGGGAGTGCTGCACTGTCGGAGGTGTCATCTTTCAGTCGGATGTTAAACCGAGGCCCCGTCTGCTCTTTCAGGTGAACATAAAGACTCCCATGGCACTATTTCAAAGCAGAGCAGCGGAGTTCTCCCTGGTGTCCAGGCCAATATTTATCCCTCAACCAACATCACTAAAAAACATGTTATCTGGTCATCATCACATTGTTGTTTGTGGGGGCTTGTTGTGCACCTTCACAAGTACTTCACTGGCTGTAAAGCACATTGGGATGTCCCGTGGTTGTGAAAGGCGCTTTATAAATGCAAGACTTTCTTTAAGAAAGTGGGTCCCATTGGCAAGGTCACATAGAGTGACGTTCAGTACAGATCAGCCTTATCTCATTGAATGGCGGAGCAGACTCGAGGGGCTGAATGGCCTCCTCCTGGTCCTGTGTTGCCTATTGCCCATCCCCAGCTGCACTGGGATCTCTTTCTGGCTTAACAGCTTGAGTGGCTTGTGTTAAGTTAGAGTCATAATGGGGGAGAAATTCGGTATCGGCGCAATTATCGGCCGGGCGCAAAGATTAGCGCTTGGCGCAAATTATTGCCTCCGACAGCAAACTTGGCTTTTATCGCCCCTGGAGGTGATTGGAGCGCTAAATCAGGCACTACACAACTCTCTTAAGGCGCTAAGGCCGAGGAGCGAGGCGTTACCTCAGAGGGCGGGTGCAGCGCAGGTGCTGTCAGTTAGCGATTGAACACAGACACACTGGCGCCGGTCAGTTCTTAAAGAGAAGGGTCGATCTTGCTCTGCTGCCACACCCTGCTCAGTGGAGACTTGAATCTCAGCCTGGGCAGACCTGTGGCTAAATCTAGCAGCTAAACACTATGGAGAGGGCCAGGGAGCGAGCACAGAGCTTCAGCGAGCGGGCTTTGGAGGCTCTGGTTCGCGGGGTGGAGCGCAGAAGATCCATTCTGTACCCAGATAGTGGCAGGAGGCCCTTGCCAAGCGAGTGCAGGAAAGTGTGGAGGGAGCTGGCTCAGAGAGTGTCCTCAAGCAGCATGGTGCCTAGGACCCATGTGCAATGTAGGAAAAAGTTCAACGACCTCACTCGTGTCGTCAGGGTGAGTGCCTTTTTTTCAAAACCTCTTCATCCCTCCATCTCCACCTCACTTTATGGCTAGAGGGTCTTGAAAGCCTCAATGCCCAACACTCATCCAACACCTATAGCCCTTTCATGAAACACACACGCACACTACACACTTTGCATACAGTAAGGGCTATTCAACCATGGGAGGCATTTCAGGCAAGATCATGGCTGCATACAGTAAGGGCTATTCAACTATGGGAGGCATTTCAGGGAAGACCATGGCTGCATACAGTAAGGGCTATTCAACCATGGGAGGCATTTCAGGCAAGACCATGGCTGTATATTTACTCAGACGCTGTCCTTTTTCTTGCAGGCCAAGCTGTCTCATAATAGGAGACAGCAGCAATGGCCCGGTGGAGGGCGGCCTCACCTTCAAGCCCTCAGCGATCTTGAGCAGCCCGTCCACAGGATTGTGGCAAGCCGGGTGATTGGTCCCGTCACCACTGGAGACGCCGACCCCGTTCTGGACAGCAATGGTAAGGTCATCACCTTCTTGTCCTCTCTCCTTCCACTTGTTCCTCACAACAGCAGCCTTTGACACTTTCAATCTGTTGTGTATGTACCTTTAAGAGAATAACTGGTCTCAGACTGCAGTACCGGCAGTGACCACCCCTGTATAAAAGGCGCTAGTGAGCCTCTGTAGTTTCAGTTTCCCGATTGACTCCATTCAGTAAAGACTTGTTTTGTTCAACTCCTGCTGTCCATGTCTCAATCATACACGGACATAATACTGGCGACAAGCAGATACGAACTTACCTGCAGTCTGCACCACCTCCTGGGATCCATTCCTGCAGTGAAGTGAGCAGAGGTCGAGGCCAGAAGGAAGAAAGAAGCAGTAGAAATGGGCGTCGACCGTGGGCATCTGCCCCTGTGTTAGCGGAGTTGAAGATTGCTGGAGAAGCTGTCGAAAGCGGGGCCTGGTTCCTGTCGACGGTGCTTCAGCTAATCGGGCTGGTGGCAGGTAGTACACTGATCCTTCCTGGGCTGCGGCGGTCGCGAACTCGAGCGGGTGGCTTGCAACAGGGCCGAGCAGTGTTGTCGGGAAGAGGAGAGAGAGGGGGTGGAGCACACAGGGCACGGCCGTTGCTGCGAAGCCGGGCTGTGTATAGACCCGAGAAGAGGGAGGCAAGAGTCCCACAGGGTTGTTCCACGACGGGAAAATAATAAAAAAAAGAAATATTAAACGCGCAGGAAACCGCGAGGAGCTGCAGGTTGCAACGGAAACCGCGGAAAGCAGCACTAGCAACAGCGGGGAAGAAGGCAAAGCGTGGGAGGTGCCATTTTGTTAAATCGGGGAAGAAGGCAAAGCGCGGGAGGCGCCATTTTAGATTTTCAAGATGCCGAAGACTGGCTGTATCACTGCCTTTGATAATACAATAGAGGACTGGACCACGTATGTGGAAAGAGTCGAGGTATATTGCGAGGCAAACGAAATAGCCGATGAGAAAAAGGCATCGGTATTGCTAAACTTAATGGGCGCTAGAACGTACGGCCTACTGCGGGACCTGATTACTCCAGCCAAACCGAAGGCGAAGAGTTTTAACGAAATTGTTGCTGTCCTACAGGAACACCTAAACCCTGTTGATAGCAGAAAGATTTAAATTCCACAGGAGAACTCAGCATAAAGATGAGAGCAATGCTGAGTACCTTACGGAACTACGCAAGCTATCAAAGCACTGCCAGTTCGGAGCAGGACTGGCAGATACCCTACGGGACAAATTTGTCTGTGGACTCCTGAGTGAAGGAACACAGAAGAAGTTACTGTTAGAGAAAGAGCTGACGCTAGATAAGGCTTTCAGCGTGGCAGTATCGTACGAAGCAGCAGCCAGGGGAGCTGCGGAAATTCAACAAAAGCCACAGGAATACGGCACCCACGAAATGACACGGGGATTTGCAAAATGTTATCGCTGCGGCAGAACTAACCATGACCAGAAGGACTGCTGGTCCTAGGACAAAATATGCAGGCAATGCGGAAAGATGGGACACATTGCACGAGTTTGCAGGTCTGGGAAGAAGACCAGCGACAACAAAAAGGCTACTAAGGAACCGTACAAGAAAGTACAAAAGATGATGGACAGTAGTTCCAAAGACCAGATGAGCGATAGTGAATCCGGGAACAGGAGACTAAGCTGTCTCAAACTTCACAATGTAATCGCAAAAGAGGATCACCGAACCATTTGGGTCACCCTCACGATAGCAGGGTCCCAAGTTAAAATGGAATTGGATACAGGATCAGCGCTAACCGTCATGAATCGACGAGACTACGAGCGGCTATTTTCACACATACCCTTGAGAGAGACATCCATCGTCTTGACGACGTATACGGGGCAAAAAGTATACCCCAGAGGAAAAATTAGGGTGCCTGTCGAATACAACGGCAAGAAAATATGGAAATTGTATCTCTACATACTGCAAAATGGTGGACCACCGTTATTGGGACGTGAATGGATGAGGAAGATAAGCTTAGATTGGCACTCCATTCATGCAATGACGGTGGATGGTAAAAAAGGTGAAGACGTCACTCCTGGACGATTGTCAACAATCTTAGCTAACGCCAAAGAGGTATTTCAACAAGAACTGGGCACTCTTAAAGGCGTAACCGCCTCGATAAAAATAGAAGAGAATGCAATTCCCAAGTTTTTCAAAGCAAGACCGGTACCATATGCAGTTCGCCCAGCCGTCGAGGCAGAGCTGGAGAATCTGGAGAAGGCAGGCGTGTTGTCTACGGTCCACTGGAGCGAGTGGGCGACACCCATCGTTCCTGTCATGAAGAAAACGTTAAGCAATAAGTCTGAGGAGCCAAGGAAGGTTCGCATCTGTGGGGATTTCAAGGTGACGCTGAACCCAGTCCTTCACACAGTACAATATCCTCTTCCAAGGATAGAAGACATCTTCGCCTCACTGTCTGGAGGGAAGCGTTTTACAAAACTTGACCTAGCACAAGCATATTTGCAGATGGAGGTTGAAGAATCCTCTAGGAAGTATCTCACGATAAACACTCACAAAGGTCTTTACCAGTATCATCAATTGGCATTCGGAGTAGCATCGGCTCCGGCGATATGGCAAAGAGCGATGGAACAAGTCCTGCAAGGGATTCCGGGGACTCAGTGTTACTTGGACGACATCCTTGTGACAGGTGAAGATGACAGTGAACACCTTAACAACCTAGAACAGGTGCTCACTAGACTACGGGAACATGGGCTACGAGCCAACCACCACAAGTGCGAGTTTTTTAAGAAACAGATATCGTATTGTGGCCACGTGATTGATGAAGAGGGGTTACATAAGTCCCCTGACAAAATTGAAGCGGTTGTTAAGACCCCAGCGCCTGAAAATGTGTCGCAACTGAGGTAATTCCTCGGATTGGTGGATTACTACCATAGGTTTTTGCCGAATTTGTCGACAATTCTGCACCCACTGAACGCCCTGCTACGAACGGGAGTAGCATGGAAATGGAGCAATGACTGTAAGCGGGCCTTTCAGAAGAGTAAGGACTTAATCATTTCAAGAGAAGTATTGGCTCACTACAACCCAGCACTGCCAATCAGACTGGCGTGTGATGCGTCTCCCTACGGCATTGGGGCAGTACTGTCACATAAATTCCTTGATGGTTTAGAGAGGCCGATAGCTTTTGCGTCACGCTCGTTAACTTCTGCCGAGCATAACTACACCCAGATTGACAGAGAGGCCCTCAGCCTAGTGTGGGGGGTGAAGAAGTTCAATCACTACCTGCACGGTCAAAAATTTACTCTACTAACCGATCATCAACGTCTTGTCTCCATTTTCAACCCTCAGAAGGGTGTACCGATAATGACAGCGCAACGGCTGCAGAGGTGGTCCCTTTTCCTAGGGGCACACCAATATGACATCGAGTACAAAGGAACTAAACAGCATGGGAATGCTGATGGATTGTCATGCCTACCGTTGCCGACAGTGGAAGAAGAAGACCTTGCAGTGGATCCAATGGAGTTATTCCACTCGACCATAGTCGAATGTCTCCCTGTGACGAATGCAAACATAGAAAAGGAAACACGGAATGACCCGACACTATCATGGGTCTATGATTTAGCGGTGAAGGGATGGCCAGCACATGGCGAACCACTGCTGCCAGCATTCTCGCCGAGAAGAGAACAGCTGTCAGTGTGCAGAGGAACCTTGATGTGTGGATCCAGAGTAGTAATTCCACCTAAGTTGATGGATAGAGTGCTCAATGAACTTCACGAAGGTCATCTGGGTGGTGTAAAATGAAGAACTTAGCCAGGGCGTTTGTGTGGTGGCCGGGAATCGATAGAGAAATCGAAGAGGTGACCAAGAGCTGTGCAGGATGCCAGAAGGTCCAAAACGCCCCACCACAAGCTCCTTTACATCCATGGGAGTGGCCCTCATCTCCATGGCAAAGGGTGCACGTTGATTTTGCTGGTCCCTTCATGGACTCGATGTTTTTAATTGCGGTGGATGCACATTCAAAGTGGCCAGAGGTAATAAAAATGTCCTCAACCACCACGGAAAAAACTATCACAGTTTTACGAACCATATTCACCAGGAATGGGCTGCCTGAACAGATTTGCTCTGACAATGGACCACAGTTTGTGTCTGAAGAGTTCCGGAGGTTCTTAAAGAACAATGGTGTTAAGCAATACACATCTGCCCCATATCATCCAGCCACTAATGGATTGGCCGAGAGGTTTGTTCAAACATTCAAGAAGGCTATCAAGGCAATGAGTAATGAAGATATACCCCTACAACACAAGGTGGACAACTTCTTGTTTGCCTACCGGAATGCGACACATGCGGTTACCAACCAAACTCCAGCCATGATGTTCTTCAATTGAAGACTACGATGCCGCTTGGATTTGGTTAAGCCAAACGTCCGAAGAGATGTGGAGAACAGGCAGTTTCAGAATATG
Source organism: Somniosus microcephalus (assembly GCF_052327205.1). Lineage (NCBI taxonomy): Eukaryota > Metazoa > Chordata > Chondrichthyes > Squaliformes > Somniosidae > Somniosus > Somniosus microcephalus. The sequence continues at coordinate 378,676,555 of NC_140988.1, read as the reverse complement.
AATGAAAGGCCGACCAGGAGTTTTAAGATAGGTCAACCAGTTTTGGCCCGGGACTACTGTAATAATTCGCAATAATTTACAGTTCTGAAGATTCATTTTTTTGATTAAAGAATCCCTGGGCGATGCGCTTTTAAATTTCCAGGGATAAAAATGGCTGTCACCACATGGCCAAAGACAAAGGACAATGCTTTGTTTACAAAGCGATTGAATGCTATTAGCATTTGTTTGTATATCGAGTGGATACATCTAAACTGCAGAAGAGACTTTTGTATCTTGAATGGGAAACGTTTAACATTTGAATGGGTTTTAAATCACCCAGCACTGGACAATAGGGCTGTTGTATCTCCCTTTTGTCTAACCACTTTGAGTTAGCCAATCACAGCTTTCTCTTGTGTATTGGACCCTTTTGGGTGGGGAATTTTGCACACAGCCCTTGCAAGGCAGAATGGCAGGGGCCGCACCAGGTATAAAGATGGATGCTGAGAAGCTATCTCCCTCTCTTACTTCGCTGGACCACAGGTGAGCAGGGTGTTCTGACTACTCAACAAAGCAACCTAGTTAAGGAGTTTGGGGGTGGTGATTTAAGGGAATTGCTAAGATTGTTTAAATAACATTGTAGCCATTGTATCCCTCGTTTTCGCCGCCTGCAACCCCCCTGTTATATAGTTTTACAATTTTACTGTGTTCGTGTGGGATAGTTTGATATTTTGATTATAGTTTCTTTTAGTTAATAAAACTTGATTTTTTTCTCTCCTCCAAACTACGTGTCTGTTTTAATATCAATAATTATAAGCCCTGCAGTCAGAACTGGAAGGTGGGGTAGCGATTCGAAACCGCTGTTTTAAAATTGGTTTTATTGGAATTGGTCTGATGTGCAGGCAAAGGCTGCAAGACCAGGAAAATTACTTTAAACCAGTTTAAAGAAGCCCCAAACCCTTACACTACCGCACTGAGAAATGGCAGCCAGGAACAATTTGTACACGGCAAGGACCTCTCATGTATACCGTGGACGTTGGAGAGAGCATTGTAAGACGCCTTGCTGACCAGATTCTAGAGTCACTGGAAAACGTCAACTCCACACCACGATCTGATACACCTGGCAATGAAATCGACGTACCAATTGCAGCTACCGCAGAATCGGTGATATTCGAAGCAGATAAACCAAACAATGACATTAATCCCGACTCAACCTTGCCAGAAGAACCTGATACCCCAAAGAGGCGTTATCCAGACAGAATCAGGAAGCCTCCTCAAAGACTGAACTTATAATTGCTTAAACTTAACCAATGTATCTAGCAACCGTAATTGTGATTGTAATTAGTTATCATTTAGTTGTTAAATGAATGTTATGTACTGTTTATCTAAAAGGGGAGGAATTGTTGTGTATGTACCTTTAAGAGAATAACTGGTCTCAGACTGCAGTACCGGCAGTGACCACCCCTGTATAAAAGGCGCTAGTGAGCCTCTGTAGTTTCAGTTTCCCGATTGACTTCATTCAGTAAAGACTTGTTTTGTTCAACTCCTGCTGTCCGTGTCTCAATCATTCACGGACATAATACAATCCAAATCACTAAATCGCTGCACTTATGCCTCCCTTGCTGCCACCCTATCCTCACGCTAAAGCCACTCTTGTACCTCCCTGCTTTCAGATGGTGATTCACCAGGTGAGTAGATGGGCCCTCAAGCTGCCAGTGAGAGTGAAGCTGAAAGCGAGGAGGAAGAGGAAGCCGGACCATCAGCGCCACCCTCTATCGAGGCAGCCCATGCCCATACTGGGGACACGCCTTCCCTGGAGGGGAGCAGGGGGGAATGGTCTGATGAGGGTGAAGCTCCAGGACCCAGCGGGCTGCAGCAATGTGCGGGGGTTAGGGAAGCTCGGGGGCCTTCTCCCCGGACGGAGACTATAGCCTCAAGTCCTGCTGCACTGGACGCAGAGGAGGAGCGGGTCCTCGCTGAAATGAGCGCCCAGGCGGAGCAAAGGCACACTGAGCTCATGACTGCAGTGGCAAGGGTGCCCGAATCCATTGAATCACTGGCAAGGAGTGTGGAGCACTTCGCTGTAGCACAGGCGTCTGCCACGCAAATGCTAAGTGCTGCAATGCAGTCAGTGGCTGGTCTCATGCAGACGCAGATTGAGGCCATGCGAGCACTGACTGCTGCCACCCTTGCTGGATCGGGCAGATTTCCCTGGGGCTCTCACTGCACCGCAGCAGGCCAGCAATCTGTGCACCAGCAGATTGCTCCGGATGCTGAACTGCTGCCCCATGGGAGTGCCAGTGTGTCGGTCGAGCAGGGAGTTGCCGTCCTGTCTCAAGATGACAGCATTCCTGCTGCCACCACTGGCACTTCTCCACTGCAGTTGCCACCACCTGTAGAACAGACTGCTGCCACCCACGCAGAGTTGGAGCAGTCAGCAACCGGGCCCTCCAGGCCCAGAGCTGGTCCAGGCCATCCCTCAAGGGCATCTGCAGTCTCAGTTTCTGACACTCAGCAGCCTTCCCCCAGCCTTGCTCCAGCCACTGGGGTCCCATTACGGAGGAGCTGCAGGGTGGGAAGGGGGCAATTTCGCAAGGGAAGCAGATCACCCTCGAAGGGCAAAAAGTAGGAGGTGTGGCAAAATGTCTTTCATTGTTTTATTGAAGGCCGAGGTTCGTGGTCAAATTTTTGTTACTGTTTTGGACATTGTCTCCAGGTTGTGAGAGCCAGTTATGTGAATGACTGCTTTTTTTTGTGTTTCTTTCTATTACTTTGTCATGCGGAAATGAGACACACAGAGTTTGTGAAATAAAGAAGTGTCTGTATTCAAAATGTACATGTTTGACCTTTGCAATCACTGTTGCCTTGACTGGCTTAGGGGTTGCGGGATGGTTTCATTCAGGTTGTTTGAATGGCAGAAGCCATTCCCTCAGAGGGGGCCTAGAAGCGACTTGCTATGAGCCTTTGACGGACGGCCCTTGCACTTTGTGCCTCCCTCCCATCTTGGTGCTGCTGCTCCTCCTCCTCCTCCTCCTCCTCTGCTGGTGCTCCAAGGCCCGGTGGCATTGGCTGTGTCCTGAGGATTGCCAGGTTATGCAGCATGCAGCACACAACAAAGTGGGAGACTCGCTCAGGCGAGTACTGCAGGGCTCCTCCAGAATGGTCCAGACAGCGGAACCGTTGCTTGAGCACGCCGATTGTGTGTTCAACGATGTTCCTGGTAGTTTGATGGCTCTCGTTGTATCATAGCTCAGCAGGGGTGCTGGGCGTACAGAGCGGTGTCATCAGCCAGGTGCACAGTGGATATCCCTTGTCCCCGAGAAGCCAACCTCCTGGGTGATGCGGTGCCTGGAAAAGGTCTGCCACAGAAGTCTGGTGCAGGATGAAGGCATCGTGGCTGCTGCCAGGATAGCGGGCATTGACAACGAGTATCAGCTGTCTGTGGTCAAAGACCAACTGGACGTTCAAGGAATGGAAGCCCTTCTGGTTGCAGAACTCCTCGGCATTCTCTTGCGGTGCCCACAAAGCCACATGGGTGCAGTCAATGGCGCCCTGCACCATGGGGAAGCCCGCTATCTTAGCAAAGCCCGTTGTGCGTTCTTGCTGCTTGTCCGGGGTCATGGGGAAAGAGAGGAGCGAGGTGAGGCCCGACCAGATCGGACCAGGAGAGCACCGGGGCGGAGTACAAAAGGAGGAGTGAGGCGAGGCTTACCAACTCAGCAGCGGGGAGAGAGGTAAAAAGAAATCAGAGTGTGACGTCACCAGGGAGCAGGTAAGTGATTGGTTGGTGAGTATTTCTCTTTTTTAAACTTTAACTCTGTAGTTTATAGTAACTAACGTCTTTTCTGGTGTAGCAGGGACTGTTGGTAAACCATACAAGCACCTTAGAGTTATCTTTAATTGGTGATAGTGAATTAATTTTAATTAATTAAAGGGTAAGTCATGCCAGGAGAGCCCAGCCCCGTGTTATGCTCCTCTTGCTCTATGTGGGAATTCAGGGACACTGCCGGTGTCCCTGATGACCACGTGTGCCAGAAATGCATCTAGCTGCGGCTACTAGCAGACCGCATTGCGGCACTGGAGCTGCGGATGGATGGGCTTTGGAGCATTCACGATGCTGAGAGAGTCGTTGATAACATGTTTAGTGAGTTGGTCACACCGCAGGTAAGGGCTGCACAGGCAGAAGGGAAATGGGTGACCATCAGGCAGAGCAGTAGAGGCAGGCAGGTAGTGCAGGGGACCCCTGTGGCCATCCCCCTCTCAAACAGGTATACCGATTTGGATACTGTTGCGGGGGATGACTTACCAGAGGAAGGCAGCAGCAGCCAACTTCCTGGCACCAGGGGTGCTTCTGCTGCTCAGGAAGGGAGGAAAAAGAGTGGGAGAGCAATAGTGGTAGGGGATTCTATCGTAAGGGGTACAGATAGGCGTTTCTGTGGCCGTAGACGTGACTCCAGGATGGTTTGTTGCCTCCCTGGTGCCAGGGTCAAGGATGTCACTGAACGGCTGCAGGGCATTCTGAAGGGGGAGGGTGAACAGTCAGAGGTCGTGGTTCACATTGGGACCAATGACATGGGTAGGAAGAGGGATGAGGTCCTGCAGCAAGAATTTAGGGAGCTAGGTAGCAGATTAAAGAGCAGGACCTCAAAGGTTGTAATCTCTGGATTACTCCCGGTGCCACGTGCTAGTGAGTATAGGAATAGGAGGATAGAGCAGATGAATGCGTGGCTAAAGAGTTGGTGCAGGAGGGAGGGCTTTAGTTTCCTGGATCACTGGGCCTGCTTCTGGGAAAGGTGGGACTTGTACAAGTCGGACGGGTTGCACCTGAACCAGAGCGGGACAAATATCCTTGCGGGGAGGTTTGCTAGCACTGTTCGGGGGGGTTTAAATTAAAATGGCAGGGGGTTGGGAACCTGAGCAGGGAGACAGAGGAAAGGGAAACAGGGATAAAAGCAAAAGATAGGAAGGAGAAAAACAAAAGTGGCAGTCAGAGAAATCAACGGTTTAAATCAAACGTGGCCACAGTAAATAATAATTCTAATAGGTCTAAGAGCGTTAAAAAAACAAGCCTGAAGGCTTTGTGTCTTAATGCGAGGAGCATTTGTAATAAGGTGGACGAATTGGCTGCGCAAATAGAGGTAAACGAATATGATTTGGTTGGGATTACGGAAACGTGGCTCAAGGATGGCCAAGACTGGGAACTCAACATCCAGGGGTATTCGATATTCAGGAAAGATAGGCAAAAAGGAAAGGGAGGTGGGGTAGCATAACTGGTTAAAGAAGGGATTAATACAAATGTAATGAAGGATATTAGCTCTGATGATGTGGAATCTGTATGGGTAGAATTGAGAAATACTAAGGGGAAAAAAACATTAGTGGGAGTGGTATATAGACCTCCCAACAGTAAGGCGAAGGTTGGGGATGGCATTAAAAGGGAAATTAAAGAAGCGTGCAATAAGGGCACAGCAGTCATCATGGGTGACTTTAATCTACATATTGATTGGGCCAACCAAATTAGTAACAATACTGTGGAGGAGGAATTCCTGGAGTGTTTACGGGATGGTTTCCTGGACCAATATGTCGAGGAACCAACCAGAGATCAGGCCATCTTAGACTGGGTATTATGTAACGACAAAGGATTAATTAGCAATCTTGCTGTACGAGGCCCCTTGGGTCTGAGCGATCATAATATGATCGAATTCTTCATTAAGATGGAGAATGAAGTAGTTGACTCAGAGACTAGGGTCCTCAAATTAAATAAAGGAAGCTACGATCGTCTGAGGAGCGAGTTGGGTAGGATTGATTGGGGAATGGCACTCAAAGGGTTGACGGTGGATAGGCAATGGCAAACATTCAAAGACCGAATGGATGAGCTACAGAATTTGTTCATCCCAGTTTGGCATAAAAATAAAACAAAAAAGGTGACTCAACCGTGGCTAACAAGGGAAATTAGGGATAGCATAAGATCCAAGGAGAGGACATACAAATTGGCCAGAAAAAGCAATAATCCTGAGGATTGGGAGCAGTTTAGGATTCAACAAAGCAGGACAAAGGGATTAATTAAGAAAGGGAAAATAGAATATGAGAGTAAGCTATCAGGGAACATAAAAACTGACTGTAAAAGCTTTTATAGATATGTGAAGAGAAAAAGATTGGTGAAGTCAAGCGTAGCTCCCGTACAGTCAGAATCAGGGGAATTTATAATGGGAAACAAAGAAATGGCTGAGCAACTAAATTCATACTTTGGTTCTGTCTTCACAAAGGAGGACACAAATAACCTTCCAGAGATGCCGGGGAACATAGGGTCTGATGAAAGCGAGGAACTGAAAGAAATCAATATTTGTAGGGAAATGGTGTTAGGAAAATTGGTGGGACTAAAGGCTGATAAATCCCCAGGGCCTAATAATCTACATCCCAGGGTACTTAAGGAAGTGGCCCATGAAATAGTAGATGCATTGCTGGTCATCTTCCAGAACTCGATAGACTCTGGAACAGTACCCATGGATTGGAGGGTAGCTAATGTTACCCCACTATTCAAAAAAGGTGGTCGAGAAAAAGCGGGGAATTATAGACCGGTAAGCCTGACATCAGTAGTGGGGAAAATGCTAGAATCTATTATAAAAGATGTAATAACAGAGCACTTGGTAAGCAGTGACAGGATCGGACAAAGTCAACATGGATTTACAAAAGGTAAATCATGCTTGACTAATCTACTGGAATTTTTTGAGGATGTAACTGGTAAAATAGATAAGGGAAAACCAGTGGATGTGGTGTATTTGGACTTTCAGAAGGCCTTTGATAAGGTCCCACATAAGAGATTAGCGTGCAAAATTAAGGCACATAGGATTGGGGGCAAGGTATTGACTTGGATAGAGAACTGTTTGGCGGACAGAAAGCAAAGATTTGGAATAAACGGGTCATTTTCCGAGTGGCAGGCAGTGACTAGTGGGGTACCGCAAGGATCGGTCCTAGGACCTTAGCTGTTCACAATATATATTAATGATCTGGAGGAGGGAATTGGATGTAATATCTCCAAATTTGCAGACGACACAAAGCTGGGTGGGAGGGTAAGCTGTGAGGAGGATGTCGTGAAAATCCAGTACAATTTGGACAGGTTGGGTGATTGGGCAGAAACATGGCAAATGCACTATAATGTGGATAAATGTGAGGTTATCCACTTTGGTGGCAAAAACAGGAAGGCGGATTATTATTTGAATGGCAATAGATTGGGAGAAGGGGAAGTGCAAAGAGACCTGGGTGTTCTTGTGCACCAGTCGCTGAAGGTAAGCATGCAGGTGCAGCAGGCGGTTAAGAAGGCAAATGGTATGTTGGCCTTCGTAGCAAGAGGGTTCGAGTACAGGAACAAGGATGTCTTGCTACAGTTGTACACGGCCTTGGTGAGACCGCACCTTGAGTACTGTGTGCAGTTTTGGTTGCCTTACCTGAGGAAGGACGTTCTTGCCATGGAAGGAGTGCAGCGAAGATTCACCAGGCTGATACCTGGGAATGGCAGGAATGACGTATGAGGAGAGGTTGTGTCGATTGGGCTTATACTCACTGGAGTTTAGAAGATTGAGAGGGGATCTCATCGAAACTTATAAAATTCTGTCAGGCCTGGACAGACTAGATGCAGGAAGGATGTTTATGATGGCCGGGGAGTCCAGAACCAGGGGTCATAGTCTAAGGATAAGGGGTAAGCCATTTAGGACTGAAATGAGGAGGAATTTCTTCACCCAGAGAGCGGTGAACCTGTGGAATTCTCTGCCACAGAGGGCGGTGGAGGCCAGTTCATTAAATATATTCAAAAAAGAGTTGGATATATTTCTTAAGTCTAAAGGGATCAAGGGATATGTGGAGAAGGCAGGGACAGGGTACTGAATTTGGATGATCAGCCATGATCTCATTGAATGGCGGAGCAGGCTCGAAGTGCCGAATGGCCTACTCCTGCTCCTATCTTCTATGTTTCTATGTTTCTATGTCTATGTACTCTCGTCTCCTTTTAAAGAGGGCATTTGTTACCTGACTGATACAGCAATGCACCGCGAACTGGGAGATATTGGTGATGTCCCCAGTAGCTGATTGAAATGAGCCGGTGGCATAAAAGTTGAGAGCCACTGTTATCTTCACTGCCACCGACAGAGACGTCCTGCTCCTCAGTTGAGGCTGCAGATCTGGCTGAAGCATGTGGCACAGCTCAGTGACCACCTCCTTGCTGAATCGCAGCCTTCGCAATCACTGCTCCTCAGACATATTAATGTAGGAGAACTGTTGGCGAAAAACCCTGGGAGGGTAAGGTCTCCTGTGCCGAGGCCTGTTGGCACTCCTCCGTCTGGCCATGATTGCCACTCTCTCTCTGCGTCTCTGTGCCCTCGGAATGTGATGGAGAAGGACGACGTTCCCATTCATTGCAGCCCCATAGTATCTGGCCAATCAAAGTTATGAAGGTCAAAAAGCAAAGTACCTGCAAAGTTATGGTCAGAAGCCAAAACTACCTCAGACAGCGTTGACTCGATGCAGAAGTCTCTCTTTCTCCCTTTGTCTCTCTGTAAATCTCTCTCTCTCTCTCAGAACGAGTGGTCCAAAAATGGCTACCACACAAAAGCCAGGAAGAGGCCCCCTTTAAATAGCGCCCCCCCCAGCCCCACAGTGTCTGGGAAGCGTTCCAGTCAACCTGTCGTTGGTAGCGCCAGGCGGAAAGGAGGGGGGCGCCACTGAATTTCCGGTCCGGGGCGCCCCAAGGGCGTTGCACTCTCGGAATGACGTCAAGATCTGCGTGCGCAGGAGAGCGGGCGGTATGGTTTAGCACCGCCACAAAATGTCCGATCAATTTCGCGAGAGGCGCAGATATTGCTGCGCCCGGGCGCTACTTGACTTGCGTCCCACTTAGCGCCCTCTTAAGGCGCTAACGGGTGGCGCTACCAACTGAATTTTTCCCCCATAGAATCATAGAATAGAATCCCATGCCACGACTGAATCTGCCTCCACCACCCTTTCAGGCAGTGCATTCCAGAACACAACTCACTGCATAAAAAAGTTTATCTTATGTTGCCTTTGGTTCTTTTGCCAATAACCAGAAATTTGTGTCCTCTGCTTCTCGACCATATTCGTTTGTGGGATGTGGGCATCGCTGGCAAGGTCAGCATTTATTGTCCATCCCTAATTGCCCTTGAGAAGGTGGTGGTGAGCCGCCTGTTTGAACCGCTGCAGTCCGTGTGGTGAAGGTACTCCCACAGCGCTGTTAGGGAGGGAGTTCCAGGATTTTGACCCAGCGACGATGAAGGACCGGCCGATATACTTCTAAGTCAGGATGGTGTGTGACTTGCAGGGGAACTTGGAGGTGGTGGTGTTCCCATGCACCTGCTGCCCTTGTCCTTCTAGGTGGTAGAGGTTGTGGGTTTGGGAGGTGCTGCCCAAGAAGCCTTGGCCTTTTGCTGCAGTGCATCTTGTAGATGGTACACACTGCAGCCACAGTACACTGGTGGTGGAGGGAGTGAATGTTTAAGGTGGTGGATGGGGTGCCAATCAAGCGGGCTGCTTTGTCCTGGATGGTGTTGAGCTTCTTGCGTGTTGTTGGAGCTGCACTCATCCAGGCAAGTGGAGAGTATTCCATCACACTCCTTACTTGTGCCTTGTGCCTTGTAGATGGTGGAAACATTTGGGGAGTCAGGAGATGAGACACTCACTGCAGAATACCCAGCCTCTGACCTGCTCTTGTTGCCACAGTATTTATGTGGCTGGTCCAGTTAAGTTTCTGGTCAATGGTGACCCCCAGGATGTTGATGGTGGGGGATTCGGCGATGGTAATGCCATTGAATGTGAAGGGGCGGTGGTTAGACTCTCGCTTGTTGGAGATGGTCATTGCCTGGCATTTCTGTGGCACGAATGTTACCTGCCACTTATCAGCCCAAGTCTGAATGTTGTCCAGGTCTTGTTGCATGTGGGCATGGACTGCTTCATTTTCTGAGGAGTTGTGAATGGCACTGAACACTGTGCAGTCATCAGTGAACATCCCCATTTCTGACCTTATGTTGGAGGGAAGGTCATTGATGAAGCAGCTGAAGATGGTTGGGCCTAGGACACTTCCCTGAGGAACTCATGCAGTGATGTCCTGGGACTGTGATGATTGACCTTCAACCACCACAACCATCTTCCTTTGTGCAAGGTATGACTCCAGCCAGTGGAGAGTTTTCCCCCCGATTCCCATTGACTTCAGTTTTACTAGGGCTCCTTGATGCCAGACTTGGTCAAATGCTGCCTTGAGGTCAAGGGCAGTCACTCTCACTCTCACCTCACCTCTGGAATTCAGCTCCTTTGTCCATGTTTGGACCAAGGCAGCAATGAGGTCGGGAGCCGAGTGGTCCTGGCGGAACCCAAACTGGGCATCAGTGAGCAGGTTATTGGTGAGTAAGTGCCGCCTGATAGCACTATCGATGACACCTTCCATCACTTTGCTAATGATTGAGAGTAGACTGATGGGGCGGTAATTGGTCGGATTGGATTTGTCCTGCTTTTTGTGGACAGGACATACCTGGGCAGTTTTCCATATTGTCGGATAGATGCCAGTGTTGTAGCTATACTGGAACAGCTTGGCTAGAGGCGCGGCTAGTTCTGGAGCACAAGTCTTCAGCACGATAGCCGGGATGTTGTCAGGGCCCATAGTCTTTGCTGTACCCAGTGCACTCAGCTGTTTCTTGATATCACGTGGAGTGAATCGAATTGACTGAAGACTGGCTTCTGTGATGCTGGGGACCTCAGGAGGAGGCCGATATGGATCATCCACTTGGCACTTCTGGCTGAAGATGGTTGCAAACGCTTCAGCCTTGTCTTTTGCACTCACGTGCTGGGCTCCACCATCATTGAGGATGGGGATAATCATGGAGCCACCTCCTCCTGTTCGTTGTTTAATGATCCACCACCATTCACGACTGGATGTGGCAGGACTGCAGAGCTTTGATCTGATCCGTTGATTATGGGATCGCTTAGCTCTGTCTATAGCATGCTGCTTCCACTTTTTAGCATGAATGTTAAGTAGGTTTAAGTAGGTCAAGTAGGTTTTTCCCTCGTGTTGGTTCTCTCACCACCTGTCGCAGGCCCAGACTGGCAGTTATGTCCTGTGTTGCAGCTTCCCCAGGTTGGCACCTCCTTTATAGGTACGCCTGGTGCTGCTCCTGGCATGCTCTTCTACACTCCTTATTGAACCAGGGTAGGTCCACTGGCTTGATGTTAATGGTAGAGTGAGGGATATGCTGGACCATGAGGTTATAGATTGTGGTGGGATACAATTCTGCTGCTGCTGATGGCCCACAGCACCTCATGGATGCCCAGTTTTGAGCTGCTAGATCTGTTCTGAATCTATCCCATTTAGCACGGTGGTATCACAGAATCACAGAATCTACAGTGCAGATAGAGGCCATTTCGGCCCATCGAGCCTGCACCGACACATATCCCACCCTATCCCCGTAACCCCACGTATTTAATCCCCTAACACTAAGGGTCAATTTATCATAGCCAAATCAACCTAACCTGCACATCTTTGGACTGTGGGAGGAAACCGGAGCACCCGGAGGAAACCCACGCAGACACGGGGAGAATGTGCAAACTCCACACAGACAGTCGCCCAAGGCCAGATTTGAACCTGGGTCCCTGGCGCTGTGAGGCAACAGTGCTAACCACTATGCCACCGTGCCACACAACACAATGGAGGGTGTCCTCAGTGTGAAGACGGGACTTCGTCTCCACAATGACTGTGCGGTTGTCACTGCTACCAATGCTGTCATGGACAGATGCATCTGCGACAGGTAGATAGTTGAGGATGAGGTCAAGTAGGTTTTTTCCTCGTGTTGGTTCTCTCACCACCTGCCGCAGGCCCAGACTGGCAGCTATGTCTTTCAGGACTTGGCTAGCTTAGTCAGTAGTGGTGCTACCAAGCCACATTCTGTACATTCTGTGCCCTTGCTACTCTCAGTGCTTCTTCCAAGTTCTATTAAACATGGAGGAGTACTGATTCATCAGCTGAGGGAGGGCAGTAGGTGGTAATCAGCAGGAGGTTTCCTTGCCCTTGATTGACCTGAAGCCATGAGACTTCATGGGGTCCAGAGTCAATGTTGAGGGCTCCAAGGCCCACTCCTTCCTGACTGTACACCACTGTGCTACCACCCCTGGTGGGTCTGTCCTGCCAGTGGGACAGGACATACTAGGGATCGTGATGGAGGAGTTTGGGACATTGGTTGAAAGGTATAAATAAGAACATAAGAAGTAGGAGCAAGAGTAGGCCATACGGCCCCTCGGGCCTGCTCCGCCATTCAATAGGATCATGGCTGATCCGAATCTAGACTCACATCCACTTCCCTGCCCTCTCCCCGTAACCCCTAATTCCCTTATCTGCTAGGAAACTGTCTGTCTCCATTTTAAATTTATTTAATGTTGCAGCTTCCACAGCTCTCTGGGGTAGCAAATTCCATAGATTTACTACCCTCTGAGTGAAGAAGTTTCTCCTCATCTCAGTTTTGAAAGCGCAGCCCCTTATTCTTAGATTATGCCCCCTAGTTCTAGTCTCACCCATCAGTGGAAACATCCTCCCCGCATCCACCCGATCAAGCCCCCTCACAATCTTATATGTTTCGATAAGATCGCCTCTCATTCTTCTGAACTCCAATGGGTAGAGCCCCAACCTACTCAACCTTTCCTCATACGTCAACCCCTTCATCTCCGGAATCAACCGAGTGAACCTTCTCTGAACCGCCTCGAGAGCAAGTATATCTTTTCTTAAATACGGAAACCAAAACTGCACGCAGTATTCCAGGTGTGGCCTCACCAATACCCTGTATAACTGCAGCAAGACTTCCCTGTTTTTATACTCCATCCCCCTTGCAATAAAAGCCAAGATTCCATTGGCCTTCCTGATCACCTGCTGCACCTGCATACTAACTTTTTGTGTTTCATGCACCAGGACCCCCAGATCCCTTTGTACTGTAGCACTTTGCAGTTTCTCTCCATTTAGATAATAACTTGCTCTTTGATTTTTTCTGCCAAAGTGCATAACCTCACACTTTCCAACATTATATTGCATCTGCCAAATCTCTGCCCACTCACTTAGCCTCTCTATGTCCTTTTGCAGGTTTTTAATGTCCTCCTCACTCATTGCTTTCCCTCCCATCTTTGTATCGTCGGCAAACTTGGATATGTTGCACTCGGTCCCTTCCTCCAAATCGTTAATCTAGATTGTAAAGAGTTGGGGTCCCAGCACTGACCCCTGCAGAACACCACTAGTTACTGATTGCCAGCCCGAGAATGAACCATTTATCCCAACTCTTTGTTTTCTGTTAGATAGCCAATCTTCCACCCATGCCAGTATATTACCCCCAATCCCGTGATTTCTTATCTTGATCAGTAATCTTTTGTGTGAAATCTTGTCAAATGCCTTTTGGAAGTCCAAATACACTACATCCACTGGTTCCCCTTTATCCACCCTGTATGTTACATCCTCAAAGAATTCGAGCAAATTTGTCAAACATGACTTCCCCTTCATAAAACCATGCTGACTCTGTCCTATTAAATTATGTTTATCCCAATGCTCTGTTACTGTTTCCTTAATAATGGACTCCAACATTTTGCCAACCACAGATGTTAGGCTAACTGGTCTATAGTTTCCAGCTTTTTGTCTACTTCCCTTCTTAAATAAGGGTGTTACATTAGCAGTTTTCCAATCTGCCGGGACCTTTCCTGAGTCCAGGGAGTTCTGGAAAATAATCACCAATGCATCCACAATCCCTACCGCCACTTCTCTCAAGACCCTAGGGTGTAGGCCATCAGGTCCGGGGGATTTATCCGCCTTAAGTCCCATTATTTGACTGAGTACCATCTCCTTAGTGATTTTAATCGTCTTTAGCTCCTCCCCCCCCCCCCCCCCCATTGCCCCCTGTTTGTACAGTGTTGGGATATTTTTAGTGTCCTCTACTGTAAAGACTGATACAAAATATTTGTTCAGCGTCTTTGCCATCTCCATGTTCCCCACCACTAGTTTCCCGGTCCCATCCTCTAAGGGACCAACGTTCACTTTAGCCACCCTTTTTCTTTTTATATAGCTGTAGAAATTCTTGCTATCTGTTTTTATATTTTTTGCTAGTTTACTTTCATAATCTATCTTCCCTTTCTTACTTAATCTTTTAGTTATTGTTTGCTGGCTTTTAAATGCTTCCCAATCTTCTATCCTCCCACTAGATTTGGCTACTTTATATACCCTTTTTTTCAGTCGGATACTATCCTTTATTACTTTACTAAGCCACAGATGGCTGTCTTTTCTTTTACTCCCCTTTTTCCTCAGTGGAATATATTTATCTTGAAAGATGAGAAATATCTCCTTGAATGTAGACCACTGCTCTTGTACCGTCTTACACTATAATCTGTTTTCCCAGTCCACTTTAGTCAATTCTACTCTCATACCTTCATAGTCTCCTTTATTTAAGCTCATTATGCTGGTTTGAGATCCAACTCTCTCACCCTCAAACTGAATTTGGAATTCAACCAGATTATGGTCACTCATTCCAAGGGGATCCTTTACTAGGACATTTTTTATTAATCCTGTTTCATTACACAGGACCAGATCTAAGATTGCCTGCCCCCTGGTTGGTTCAGTTACATACTGCTCAAGGAACCCGTCCCTAGTACACTCTATGAACTCTTCCTCAATGCTGCCATGCCCAATTTGATTAGTCCAGTCAATATGAAAGTTAAAATCCCCCATGATTATAGCTGTTCCCTTATTACAAGCCCCAACTATTTCCTGATTTATGCTCCGACCAACAGAGTTGCCACTGTTAGGAGGCCTATAGGCTACGCCCACTAGTGACTTTTTCCCCTTCTTATTCCTTATCTCCACCCAAACTATTTCACTATCCTGATCCTTTGGCCCAATATCATTTCTGACTATTGCAGTGATTCCATCCTTGATTAACATAACAACCCCACCTCCCTTTCCTTCCTGTCTGTCCTTCCTAATTGTCAAATACGCTTGTATGTTTAGTTCCCAGTCATGATTATCTTGCAGCCATGTTTCCATAATGGCCACCAGATCATACCCATGTGTAGTTATTTGTACTGTCAACTCATCAATTTTGTTACGAATGCTGCGTGCATTCAGATAAAGAACTTTCAAATATGTTTTCTGACAATTTATTCCTGCTTTTACCCCTTTTACTACTTTACCTTTATCATTATACATTCTGTCCCTTCCTGACACGCTCTGGTTTTTAATTCCCCCACTGCTACCTTGCTCTATTGCCTTCTCCGCTGTCATTTTTATTTTTCGCTCTCTTAAAACCTCCCCCCAACTAATTAGTTTAAAGCCCTCTGATTCTGGGAGTATGATTATGTCAGGCTGTTGCTCGACTAGCACTCCCAATTTTTGGCACAAGTCCCCAGATGTTGGTGAGGGTCGACTGAGCTGGGCCCACTGGGCTGGGTGTGCCGTTGCCGTGTCTGTAGCCGGTGCTGAGGTCGATGCCGGGAGGTCCGTCCGGTTTCATTCTTATTATTGTGTTTCTCGTAGCGGTTTGTTACAACTGAGTGGTTTGCTCGGCTATTTCAGCGGGCAGTTAAGAGTCAACCACATTGCTGTGGGTCCAGAGTCACATATAGACCGGGTAAGGACGGCAGATTTCCTTCCTTAAAGGGCATAAGTGAACCAGATGGGTTTTTATGAGAATCCGACAGTTTCATGGTCACCATTACTGACACCGGCTTTTTATTCCAGATTTATTTAATTAACAGAATTTAAATTCCTCAGCTGTGGTGGGATTTGAACTCATATCTCTGGATCATTGGTCCAGGCCTCTGGATTACTAGTACAGTATGACAACCACTGTGCTACTGTACCCCATAGGGAGGGAATTCCAGAGCTTCGGGTCTCGGCAGCTAAAGGCACGACTGCCAATGGTGGAGCGATGAAAATCGGGGATGTGCCAGAGGCCAGAATTGGAGGAGCGCAGAGATCTCGGAGGCTGGAGGAGGTTGCAGAGATAGGGCGGGAGGGTGAGGCCGTGGAGGGATTTGAAAACAAGGATGAGAATTTTAGGACACGGGCTGCAGAGTTTTGGATGAGCTTGTGGCGTACCGATCACAGAAAGGACACAATCCGCTTTTCGGTCCGTAGACTATAAATCAGGCATCATGCCTTTAAGAAGGATCACACCTTTAAGAAACTCGATCTGCAACATAGTTAAGCCCAGAGCGGGGGAGGAGCAGTTAGTTAAGCCGAGAGTGGGGGAGGAGCAGTCGAACCTGTGGACTGATTAAAGGCAGTCGGACTTGGTGTAGTCTCTGACGCCATTTTTGTGTTCAACATGTAGTCTCAACAATTAAACCTTTTCTGTTGAACCTCTCCGAGTTCAGTATATTTTGTTAGGAGTACGTAGGCTCCTACAAGCTGAAGTTTATGGAGGGTATCAGGTGGGAGGCCGGCCAGGAGTGCGTTGGAATAGTCGAGCCTGGAGGCAACAGCGACACGGTTGAGGGTTTCAGCAGCAGATGAGCTGAGAGCGAGGCGGAGACGGGCGATGTTTGACCACTAATGTTATGAGTTTGAAAGTGTAAAACCCTCCTATTCCGCAGTCGCTGAGTCTGAGTCCCTTGGGGCTCCGTGCTTTGTGAATCCGGCTGATTTTCCTTCTGCTGAACATCAGTGCCAAGCTGACACATTCTCAACATTTGGATGCTCGTTTAATCCCAAGTAACTTCTGGAAAGGTCAAGGGGCTCGCTGCTGGACTGGCTGACATGAAACGGAGTTAAATTAGTCCACAGCTGCCATGGTGGGATTTGAACTCCCGTCTTCAGTGATCATTAGTCCAGGCCTCTGGATTACTGGTCCAGTGACATTACCACTATACTACCATTCCCTTCCGCCAATGGGAACAGTTTCCCTCTATCTACTCTGCCTAGACCCCTCATGATTTTGAACCCCTCTATCAAATCTCCTCTCAATCTTCTCTGCTCTAAGGAGAACAATCCCAGCTTCTCCAGTCTATCCACGTAACTGAAGTCCCTCATCCCTGGAACCATTCTGGTAAATCTTTTCTGCACCCTCTCTGAAGCCTTCACATCCTTCCTAAAGTGCGGTGCCCAGAATGGGACAATACTCCAGTTGAGGCTGAACCAGTGTTTTATAAAGGTTCATCATAACTTCCTTGCTTTTGTACTCTATGCCTCTATTTATGAAACCCAGGATCCTGTATGCTTTTTAACCGCTTTCTAAACCTGCCCTGCCAACTTCAATGATTTGTGCGCATATACCCCCAGGTCTCTCTGTTCATGCACCCACATTAGAATTGTACCCTTTAGTTTATATTGCCTCTCCTCATTCTTCCTAACAAAATGTATCACTTTGCATTTTTCTGCATTAAATTTCGTCCGCCCATTCCGCCAGCCTGTCTATGTCCTCTTGAAGTCTATCACTATCCTCCTCACTGTTCACTATACTTCCAAGTTTTATGTCATCTGCAGATTTTGAAATTGTGCCCTGTACACTCACATCCAAGTCATTAATATATATCAAGAAAAGCAGTGGTCCTCGTACCAACCCCTGGGGAACACCACCGTATACGTTCCTCCAGTCCGAAAAACAACCGTTCACCACTACTCTCTGTTTCCTGTCACTTAGCCAATTTCGTATCCATGCTGCCACTGTCCCTCATGGGCTTCAACTTTGCTGGCAAGCCTATTATGTGGCACTTTGTCGAACACCTTTTGGAAATCCATGTACACCACATCAACCGCATTACCCTCATCAACCCTCTCTGTCACCTCATCAAAAAACTCGATCAAGTTGGTTAAACACAATTTGCCTTTAACAAATCCGTGCTGGCTTTCCTTAATTAATCCACACTTGTCCAAGTGACTGTTAATTTTGTCCCTGATTACTGTTTCTAAAAGCTTCCCCACTACCGAGGTTAAACTGACTGGCCTGTAGTTGCCGGGTTTATCTTTACACCCCTTTTTGAACAAGAGTCTAATAGGGACTAATATTATTATAATCTTATATTTATGGCCCCTAGTTTTAGTCTTCCCCACAAGTGGAAAAATCTTCTCTACGTCTACCTTATCAAACCCTTTCATAATCTTAAAGTCCTCTATCATAGAAACATAGAAGATAGGAGCAGGAGTAGGCCATTCGGCCCCTCGAGCCTGCTCCGCCATTCAATGAGATCATGGCTGATCATCCAAATGGGCGGCGCAGACACGATGGGCCGAAGGGCCTCTTTCTGTGCTGTAAAACTCTATGAGTACCCGGTCCCTGCTTTCTCCCCATATCCCTTGATCCCTTTAGCCTTAAGAAATATATCCAACTCCTTCTTGAATATATTTAATAAGTTGGCCAAATAATCCTGGTCTATCAGGTCACCCCTCAATTTTCTGTTTTCTAAAGAAAAGAGGCCCAGCCTGTTCAGCCTATAGGTTCCCACCGGAGGACGTGGTTAAAGGTCTACAAGGATTAAAGCAGAACTGAGAGGTTATAATTATCAGGAACGATTGAACAGGCTGGGGCTCTTTTCTCTAGCAAAGAGGGGTCATAAATATAAGATAGTCACTAATAAATCCAAACGGGAATTCAGGAGAAACTTCTTTACCCAGAGAGGTGGTGAGAATGTGGAACTCGCTACCACAGGGAGTGGTTGAGGAGAATAGTAAGAGATGCATTTAAGGGGAAGCTAGATCAGCAGATGAAGGAGAAAGGAATAGAGGGTTATGTTGATAGAGTTAGATGAAATGGGATGGGAGGAGGCTCGCATGGACCAGTTGGGCTGAATGGCCTATTTCTGTGCAATTCAATGTAGCCTCTAAGCACTGGAATACCGAGCCTACACCTCTCTACCTCTCTCTCCTCCTTTAAGACTCTCCTTAAAACTTACCTCTTTGACCAAGCTTTTGGTCACCTGCCCTAATATCTCCATATGTGGCTCGGTGTCAAATTTTGTCCTATAACGCTCCTGTGAAGCACCTTGGGACGTTTTACTACATTAAAGGCGCTATATAAATGCAAGTGGTTGTTGTCGTCGGAAAATGAAATCAGGCGGAGTGTAAAGTGGGCTGCGATATGCTAGCGCCCGTTCAGCTCTAGCGCCCGAGGCTGACTTTGTACCCCACTGACTCTTGCTCCAGATGTGCACTTGTATACTCTGACCACTCCTGCTCTCTTAAAGCAAAGAGGTGAAAATTTGCTCAACACGTCAGCCGAATTCATGTGGTTTGTAATTAATTCAAGGAGGGCACTTCAGAAACGTTCTTGGAAGTGAACTGAGCTCTTTGTGGAACACTCGCAAGGATTCCATTCGGGTGACCGTATCCGACAGGAGGACGCATTTTTATAAGTGTTAAACCACATTTAAAGCAATTCTTCCGCGATCAGAGAGGCCGCAGATATTTCGGGAAGGGAAAGAATTCACTGAATAAGCAGACGATGGAGAATGTCAGGGTTTTTTTTCTCTTGTGTGCAAATTGGATGGTTCAATAGGGCAGTGAAACCAGAGACACGGTAATCAGGACGCGTTGTGTGAAAATGACCCCAAAGGCTGCGAACAGCACAGAAAGACCTGGAGGGGTTTGTGTCCGGGGGGAGAAACCAACAGCCGTGGTTCAGTGGGCAGCACTCTTACCTCTGGTCACTCCCAGGGCAGGAACAGCACGGGTTAGATACAGAGTAAAGCTCCCTCTACACTGTCCCAGGGTAGGTACAGCACGGGGTTAGATACAGAGTAAGGCTCCCTCTACACTGTCCCATCAAACACTCCCAGGGCAAGTACAGCACGGGTTAGATACAGAGTAAATCTCCCTCTACACTGTCCCATCAAACACTCCCAGGGCAGGTACAGCACGGGGTTAGATACAGAGTAAGGCTCCCTCTACACTGTCCCATCAAACACTCCCAGGGCAAGTACAGCACGGGTTAGATACAGAGTAAATCTCCCTCTACACTGTCCCATCAAACACTCCCAGGGCAGGTACAGCACGGGTTAGATCCAGAGTAACGCTCCCTCTACACTGTCCCATCAAACACTCCCAGGGCAGGTACAGCACGGGCTAGATACAGAGTAAAGCTCCCTCTACCCTGTCCCATCAAACACTCCCAGGGTAGGTACAGCACAGGTTAGATACAGAGTAAAGCTCCCTCTACACTGTCCCATCAAACAGTCCCAGGGCAGGTACAGCATGGAGTTAGATACAGAGTAAAGCTCCCTCTACACTGTCCCATCAAACAGTCCCAGGGCAGGTACAGCATGGAGTTAGATACAGAGTAAACCTCCCTCTACACTGTCCCATCAAACACTCCCAGGGTAGGTACAGCACGGGTTAGATCCAGAGTAAAGCTCCCTCTACACTGTCCCATCAAACACTCCCAGGGCAGGTACAGCACGGGTTAGATACAGAGTAAAGCTCCCTCTACACTGTCCCACCAAACACTGCCAGGGCAGGGCACAGGTTAGATACAGAGTAAAGCTCCCTCTACACTGTCCCATCAAACGCTCCCGGGGCAGGTACAGCACAGGTTAGATACAGAGTAAAGCTCCCTCTAAACTGTCCCATCAAACACTCCCAGGGCAGGTACAGCACGGGTTAGATCCAGAGTAACGCTCCCTCTACACTGTCCCATCAAACACTCCCAGGGCAGGTACAGCACGGGTTAGATACAGAGTAAAGCTCCCTCTACACTGTCCCATCAAACATTGCCAGGGCAGGGCACAGGTTAGATACAGAGTAAAACTCCCTCTACACTGTCCCATCAAACACTCCCAGGGCAGGTACAGCACGGGTTAGATACAGAGTAAAGCTCCCTCTACACTGTCCCATCCAACACTCCCAGGGCAGGTACAGCATGGGTTAGGTACAGAGTAAAGCTCCCGCTACACTGTCCCATCAAACACTCCCAGGGCAGGGCACAGGTTAGATACAGAGTAAAACTCCCTCTACACTGCCCGATCAAACACTCCCAGGGCAGGTACAGCACGGGTTAGATACAGAGTAAAGCTCCCTCTAAACTGTCTCATCAAACACTCCCAGGGCAGGTACAGCACGGGTTAGACACAGAGTAAGCCACCCTCTACACTGTCCCATCAAACACTCCCAGGGCAGGTACAGCACAGGTTAGATACAGAGTAAAGCTCCCTCTACACTGTCCCATCAAACAGTCCCAGGGCAGGTACAGCATGGAGTTAGATATAGAGTAAAGCTCCCTCTACACTGTCCCATCAAATACTCCCAGGGCAGGTACAGCACGGGTTAGATACAGAGTAAAACTCCCTCTACACTGTCCCATCAAACACTCCCAGGGCAGGTACAGCACGGGTTAGATACAGAGTAAAGCTCTCTCTACACTGTCCCATCAAACACTCCCAGGGCAGGTACAGCATGGGTTAGATACAGAGTAAAGCTCCCTCTACACTGTCCCATCAATCACTCCCAGGGCAGGTACAGCACGGGTTAGATACAGAGTAACGCTCCCTCTACACTGTCCCATCAAACACTCCCAGGGCAGGTACAGCACCGGTTGGATACAGAGTAAAACTCCCTCTACACTGTCCTATCAAACACTCCCTAGACAGATACAGCACGGGTTAGATGCAGAGTAAAGCTCCCTCTACACTATCCCATCAAACACTCCCAGGGCAGGTACAGTACAGGTTAGATATAGAGTAAAGCTCCCTCTACACTGTCCCATCAAACGCTCCCACGGCAGGGCCAGCACGGGTTAAATACTGATAAATCTCCCACATCCCTTTCATATCAATCAGTCTATCCATCTAACCTCCGTTCTCAACAGTTATATCAGCATGATGGAGTTCCTTTCACACCAACGTCCCTTGGTGCCTCACTGACAGTTATTGCCAATTATGACAAGCTTTGGATAGGTCTCTCCTGTATCCACCGCCTACTGAAATGAGACTGACCCAAGCTCATTCAATCAGGAAGCCCCATAGATGGAGAAGACTTCAATCAGTCTGGAGTGGATTTGACCTTATTTTCGACAGATGAAAGGACAGTGTTACATAGACTTATATAGAATTTACAGCAGGAAAACAGGCCGTTTGGCCCCACTGCTCCGTGCCGGTGTTTATGCTCCACACGAGCTTCCTCCCACCCCCTCTTCATCTCACCCCATCAGCATAGCCTTCTATTCCTTTCTCCCTCATGTATTTAACCAGCTTCTCCTTAAATACATCTATGTTATTCGCCTCAACCACTCCCTGTGGTAGTGAGTTCCACATTCTCAGCACTCTCTGGGTAAAGAAGTTTCTCCTGAATTCCCCATTGGATTTATGAGTGACTATCTGATATTCGTCGCCCTTAGTGCTGGTCTACCCAACAAGTGGAAACATGCTCTATCAAGCTGCACCACCCAACCTCCCGATCTCCACCTCGCCGCTCAGTAAAGGGTCTGTACTTGTAGAGTACATCCATTCTGTATCGGTCATTATTCTTAGAACAACCCAAGTGAGTAACATGGCAACGGTTGCTTTCATTGGCAGAATCCAGATAGAAAGTGAAGGAGATAAAATGTTTCCCATCAGATTGTAAGGCTGTACTTTCAGTTCACCCACACTTAAGATTATCACATTTTGACGCGATCAAATAACGTTGTTAAAAGGTTCTAATGTTGTGATTATCAGGCTCCGATCTCATTGACAAATGAAGCTTGTTCCCCTTGTGCTCAACTGATGAAGTCATGAGTTGGGTCCGAGCCAATGCTCCTTACCTTATCTCACCAATCCATGACCTCATCCAGCAGCACAGTCCATGTGGAAAGGGGAGAGGTGAAACATCGGCCTCCAAACTCCACGGGTGGTGGGGGGGCGATCCGGGTTTGCCCTCCAACACTGGCCCCCTTGCAGAATTTGACGGCTCAATGTGACGCAGCACCATTGTGAGCAGATTTGCTAAGTAAGGTTGCACAAGCGAAGAGGCCATGTTAAACCGACTTTGAAGAAAATGTCACTTCTGTCTTAAAAGAAAAGAAAGACTTGCATTTCTACAGATTCTTTCACAACCACCGGACGTCCCAAAGCACTTTACAGCCAATGAAGTACTATTTTGAAGTGTAGTCACTGTTGTAATGTAGGAGAACTGGCAACAAATGTGCGCACAGCAAGCTCCCACAAACAGCAAAGAGATAATGATCAGATAATCTGTTTTAGTGATGTGAGTTAAGGGATAAATATTGGCCAGGACACCGCGGAGAACTCCTCTGCTCTTCTTCGAAATAGTGGCCGTGGGATCTTTTACGTCCAGCTGGGAGAGCAGACGGGGCCTCGGTTTAAAGTCTCATCCAAAAGACGGCACCTCCGATGGTGCAGCGCTCCCTCAGTACTGCACTGGGAGTGTCAGCCTAGATATTGCCAAGGCTCTGGAGTGGGATTTGAACCCACAAGCTTCTGACTCAGTGGTGTGAGTGCTAGCCAATGAGAAAGACATCTCGAGTTATAGAGAGAAGGTGGGTTAACGGTGATCAGTGATATCAGTCACTAGAGTCTTTTGGTGCTCGCCTTATCACTTTCAGGAATCCGAGTGGAATTTCCAAACTTTTTTTCACAAGTTGCTCGAAGGTTTTCTTTGTCTGTTTTTTCTTGCCTCTCGCAAAAGATTGTGTGATACATGGAGTGGGAGTGTTAATGGTGAGTGTAGGCTCCTCCATGTTGAGATGGAGCAGGTTTGATGGAGCAGTGGATCTTTTCCTGTCCATCTCTTCCACATCTTCATATTTACTTTATCAAATCCCCATATAATTTGGAACAACAGCACATATCTCCTTTAAACCTTGACACACACACACACAAACGCACACAGACACACACTCAAGGGAACAGTAGCATAATGGTTATGTTACTGGACTAATAATCCTAGAGGCCTGGACTAATGAGATATGAATTCCACTCCCACCATCGCAACTGGGGACTTTAAATTTAATTAAATAAATCTGCAAATAAAAAGCTGGCCTCAGTAAAAAAAGTGACTATGAAATTGTTGTAATAAACCCAACTGGTTGACTGATGTTCTTTAGGGAAGGAAACCTGCCATCCTTACCCAGTCTGGGCCTATCTGTGACTCCAGTTCCACAACTAATGTGGTTGACTCTAAACTGCCCTCTGACATGGCCTAGCAAAGCACCCAGATGTATTAAACCACGAGAAGGCCCATCACTTTCTCAGGGTAACGAGGGATTGCTAAACGAGGGATTCACCATTCCATTCCCACTCAGACCTCACCGTCTGCGACCTCTTGCATTGTTTCACGGAAGCTCACCGTAAACTCGAGGAACAGCACCTCATCTTCCGATTCGGCACTTTACAGCCTTCCGGACTCAATATCGAGTTCAACAACTTCAGATCATAACCTCGGCCCCTATCACATTTTTATATATTTTATCCACACTTTTGGTTTGTGCCTTTTCCTTTTTCTCTCTCCCACATGGCAGCTGTCTCTCACTCTGCCAGCGCATTTCACACTTCATCTAGAGCCATTTTCTGTTTCTCTACCTGTCCTATTACCATCTCGTCTCACCTTGAATAGCCATCCAGAGAGTTGTGAATACGGCAGAAAAGATCATCGGGTGCGCACTTCCGTCCATCGAGGAGATCTTCCAGACCAGGTGCCGGAACAAGGCCCGCTCCATCATCCAGGACCCCAATCACCCTGGGCACAAACTGTTCTCCCTCCTGCGGTCCGGACATCGGTACCGCAGCATCCGAACCAGGACCAGCAGGTTTAAGAACAGTTTCTATCCACAGGCAGTGCGCCTACTGAACTGCTAACCGCACTGCCCCACATATTATAGTTATATGTTTATGTAAATATATATATTATACTCATATTACCATATATTTATCATATTACA
Source organism: Somniosus microcephalus (assembly GCF_052327205.1). Lineage (NCBI taxonomy): Eukaryota > Metazoa > Chordata > Chondrichthyes > Squaliformes > Somniosidae > Somniosus > Somniosus microcephalus. The sequence continues at coordinate 378,651,701 of NC_140988.1, read as the reverse complement.
TTACTATTATTTCTAGTGGTAATTGAGGCTTTTTTGTACTATTCATCATATCCTGCAACTTGGACTGTTATTGCTATACTTTTTGCTTATTTGCTTATTGTTTTTATTTATACTTGTTTTTATTTTTTTGCTTTTATATTTATATGCTTGCATTGTGGGAGTGAGTGGGGAGTAAGCATTCCATTGTACTAGTTACATATGGCAATAAAATGATCTTGAATCTTGAATCTTGAATCTTAATGTCTCTTCTTTCATCCCCTCCCCCATTTCCCAGCCCCCAAACTGCCTTTTAATCTTTTAATTCCCTGCCTTTTCTCTCAGTTCTGTAGAAGAGTTTCGACCCGAAACATTGACTCTGTTTCTCTCTCCATGGATGTTGCCTGGCCTGCTGAGTTTTTTCCAGCATTTTCTGTTGTTATGAGGGATCGCTAAATGCTGGCCTTTTCAGCAACACCAATGTCCCAAGATTGAATTTTAATCAACATTCACCCCTTCCTCATCCCTTCAAGGTGACTCCTGGGCCGGCATCTCCTTGCTAAGGGGCTCGTCTCTTCAACTGCATCCGTGGTCATCCATTGCCATCCTTTGCCCTTTCTTCCCCCAAATCGCCACAGCTTCCCTCTGTGCCTCTCTTGGCATCCTACGAAGGGCCCATCGAGGCAGTCGTCGCTGCCGCCTTACGAGCAGCCGCCCCAACTGTCCCATCCTACAATCTCACCGACCTTCCCGCCCAGTGCACCCACTGAGGGCTAATCTTGCCAATCTCCTCCCATTCCAACTCATCTCCTCCAGCGCTGACCCTGTGGACACTGGTAGTGGGCCAGCCATCACCGACCCTCTCTGCATCTCCCTCAAGAATGTCCATTCACTGGCAAACAAGGCCCTTGCCATCCATGAGCTTATTCTGGATGACCACATCGACATCATGGCTCTGACAGAAACTTGGTTGAGGATGATGACATCTTACCCATCTACAAGACACAAGTCAGGAGTGTGATGGAATACTCTTCACTTGCCTGGATGAGTGCAGCTCCAACAACACTCAAGAAGCTCGACACCATCCAGGACAAAGCAGCCCGCTTGATTGGCACCCCATCCACCACCTTAAACATTCACTCCCTCCACCACCGGCGCACCGTGACTGCAGTGTGTACCATCTACAAGATGCACTGCAGCAACTCGCCAAGGCTTCTTCAGCAGCACCTTCCAAACCCGCGACCACTTCCACCTAGAAGGACAAGGGCAGCAGGCGCATGGGAACACCACCACCTCCAAGCTCCCCTCCAAGTTACACACTATCCTGACTTGGAAATATATCGTCCGTTCCTTCATCGTCGCTGGGTCAAAATCCTGGAACTCCCTCCCTAACAGCACTGTGGGAGCACCGTCACCTCACGGACTGCAGCGGTTCAAGAAGGTGGCTCACCACCACCTTCTCAAGGGCAATTAGGGATGGGCAATAAATCCTGGCCTTGCCAGCGACGCCCACATCCCATGAATGAATAAAAAAAACATTAAAAATGAAGCCTCCCTGCCTGGTGAGACCTTCCACCACTTGCCCCACTCAGACCGCCGTGGTGGTGGTGTGGCTCTCATCACCAAATCACACCTTGGTCTGTCCCCCTACGCTTCCGGCACTTTCTCCTCCTTTGAGCATCTCACCTTGTTCCACCCCTCTCACCTCTCATTTACAATTCTCGTTCTCTACCGCCCTCCCAAGTACCGTAAAAACGTTATTACCGAGATATCCTCACTGCTTTCTTCCCTCAGGCCCGGCACCGAACGACTTCTCATCCTCGGTGATTTCAACCTCCATCTCAATTCATCACGCTCTCTCTCCTCTGAGTTCACTACCCTCCTATCCTCCCTTAATCTCTCCCTCCATGTAAACTCCCCAACCCAAATTCACGGCTACCCCCTCGACCTTGCCATCTCTCGTGGCCTCGCTACTCCCATCGTGTCATTGCAGATAAGGCCATCTCTGACCACTTCCTCTTATCGCTCTCCACCCACATCCCCCTTCCAACCCCTCACAACCTTACTTCAATCTGTGTCTGCCCCCGGAAAAAACTCTCTCCCAACTCTCTTACAACCGCATTTGAAATCCCAACTCTCCAGCCTCTGGCCCTCCATTCACCATGACATTTCTGCAGCTACCGATCTGCTCAACCACACCCACACACGACCTTTGATGCCCTAGCCCCTACTAAAACAATTACCCTCTCACCCTGGCCGTTCCCCCTGGTACGACCCTCATCTTTGCTCCCTTAAATCCAAGGGACACAGACTTGAACAGATAGGGCAGCCAACTGGTTTAGCCATTCACCGCCAGATCTGGCTGGACCACATAAAGCACTATCGGGCCCTGCTCTCGTCTGCCAACATTGCTCACTATTCCAGAATCATTCTGGAATGCAAAGATAAACCCCAGCTCCTATTCTCCACTGCTAACTGTCTTCTTAAACCCCTCTCCCCTGTCTCCTCCACCCTCACCTCCGACAACAAGTGTGAGGAGCTCATGGACTTCTTTGTCTCTAAGATTGAGACCATCCGTTCAGCTGCCTCTGTCACTTCCCTTCCTTCCCCTAGCCCACCGGACCAAACTTCCTCTAAGGTTCCCCCCTGCCCTAGCCCTGAACTCACATCTTTCTCCAGTTTCTCTCTGATCTCCCCTCTTGATCTCTCCATGCTCATCTTGTCCATGAGACCCACTTTCTGCTCCCCCGACCCTATTCCCACCAAACTGTTAACCACACAACTTCCATTTCTGGCTCCCATGTTAGCTGACATTGTTAATGGTTCTCTCTCCCTCAAAACAGCCGTCATCACCCCTCTCCTCAAAAAACCAACCCTTGACCCCTCTGCCATTGCAAACTACCGCCTCATCTCCAACCTCCTTTTCCTTTCCAAAGTCCTTGAACGTGTTGTCGCTTCCCAAATTCATGCCCATCTTTCCTGCAACTCCATATTTGAATCCCTCCAATCAGGTGATGTGTTTGGTGGTGGGGTCACGCTGGAGGTGGCGGAGATGGCGGAGGATGATCCGTTGAATGTGGAGGCTGGTGGGGTGAAAGGGTGAAAGGGGAACCCTATCGTGGTTCTGGGAGGGAGAGGAAGGGAAGGGGTGGGAGCAGAAGTGCAGGAAATGGAATGAACACGGTCAAGGGCCGTGTCAACCACGGTAAAGGGGAATCCTCGGTTGAGGAAAAAGGAAGAGATATCGGAAGCACTAGATTAGTCATATTGGTGAATGGTAGTGATTAGTAGCATGAGTTCGTTTATAGAATCATAGAATTTTATCTCACTAAAGGAGGCCATTGTACCTGTGTCGGATCTTTGAAAGAGCCATTCAATGAGTCCCATTCACCTGCTCCATCGTGGCTCAGTGGGTAGTGCTCTCACTTGAAGGTTGTGGGTTCAAATCCCACCCCAGAGACTTGAGCACAAAAATCAAGGCGGACATTTTGGGACGTCACGAGCCTGTGAAAGGCATTGTATAAATGTAAGCCTTTCATTTTTTTTGCTCTTTCTCCATAGCCCTGAAAATGTTCTCCCCTTCCAGTACTTATCCAGTTCCCCTGTTGAAAGTCACTATTGAATCTGCTCCCACTGCCATTTCAGGCAGAGCATTCCAGATCACAACAGCTTGCTGCGTTAAAAAAAAATCTCTCCTCGTCTCGCATTTTTATTTTGTTGCGTCATCTGGAATAAAATAAGTCAAAAAATCTGGATCTGAAAGTCAACCCCATCAAACGGCAGAGGTTCTTTTCACTTACAGTGACCCCCTGGGGTTGAGTGGGTATAATCCGTGGGCCAGGGTTTGCGGATCGGCTGAGGGTAAACACGTCGATAGAGAGGACCTTTCCCCACCTCCCTCCTCCACAGTCATCGCTTACAGAGGACGTGCCCTGTGTGTTCGCCAGCAATGAGGTAGGGGTTTTTTTGTTAACTGTGTAGAAAACTGTGTGTGTTGTCTAGCTGCCAAACTATCGACCTTTGGATGAACTTGATGTGAACATCTTTGGAACCCAAGCAAGTAGATGTTACATCTGGGAAGAGTTCCAGGCAAATTCCCCTTGTGTCGACGATGGGTGGAGGTTGGGGGGAGGGGGGGCGAAGAGATTTGAGGAAGCAGAGAACCAAAGTCCAAGTCACTCAGAGTATCAAGTACAAGAGAATAATAAATACGGGCACGTGGAAGTAAATGGGCCTCCGACTCCCCTCCGCTCCGCTTCGCTCCACACTCGCGCTTGGCCACAGTGGGTGACCACCTACCGGATCCACGCACGGGGACATTATTGTGAGACTTAGCAGACTGTGCCGCCATGAAGGGACAGTGTCGACTTCCTGGCACTGAGCTGTGGATAGCGATTAGCGCCACGACCCCCTCCCCAGCTTCCCGAGCCTCGGAGGGCGCGGGCTCAAACTGTGTCGCCGCTGACCCAAGACCCACCAACTCAGGAGAGACTGGGCTTGGAGCGTCGGACAGCCGCACACCTTTGGCGGCTGATTGAAAGCTGCATTTTATCCCGGGGTGCGGCAGTCATTGTTTGTGTGTATATGGGCACACTTGTGTGGGTGAGCCTTTTTTTATTCATTCACAGGATGTGGGCATCACTTGCAAGCCAACATTTATTGTCCATCCCTAATTGCCCTCGGGAAGGCGGTGGTGGTGAGCTGCCTTCTTGATATAACTGAGTGACTTGCTCGGCCATTTCAGAGGGCAGTTAAGAGTCAATCACATTGCTCTGGGTCTGGAGTCACATATAGGCCGGACCGGGTAAGGACAGCTGATTTCATTCTCTAAAGGACATCAGTGAACCAGATGGGTTTTTACGGCACTCTGACAGTTTCATGGCAACCATTACTGGTACTAGCTTTTTATTGCAGATTTATTTAATCAACTGAATTTAAATTCTCCAGTTGCCATTGTGGGATTTGAACCCGTGACACCAGATCATTAGTTTCTGGATTACTAGTCCAGTAACGTAACCACTATGCTACCATTCTCAGTGTGAGCGGGTGCGAGCGTGTGCGCGTGCCCGTGTCCCGCACTCTCCTCGTAGCTCTGTCCCTCAATCAGAGGGTGGTGAATCTTTCGGATTCTCTACCCCAAAGGGCTGTGAATGCTCAGCCGTTGAGTATATTCAAGGCTGAGATCGATAGATTTTTCGACTCTAGGAGAATCAAGGGATATGGGGAACGGGCGCAGAAAGTGGAGTCGATAATCTCATTGAATGGCGGAGCAGGCTCGAGGCGCCGTGTGGCCGACTCCTGCTCCTAATTCTTATGTTCTGCACTAGCCATCAAAAGCACTCTTGTCTCTGAGTCAGAAGGTTGTGGGTTCAAGCCCCACTCTGGAGACTTGAGCCCATAATCCAGGCTGACACTCCAGTGCAGTGCTGAGGGAGTGCCGCACTGTCGGAGATGTCGTCTTTCAGGTGAGACATTAAATCGAGGCCCCATCTTCTCTCTCAGGTGGACATAAAAGATCCCATGGCCTCTGTTTCGAAGAAGAGCAGGGGAGCTATCCCCGGTGTCCTGGGCCAATATTTATCCCTCAACCAACATCACTAAAAACAGTTTATCTGGTCATTATCACATAGCTGTTTTTGGGAGCTTGCTGTGCACAAATTGACTGCTGTATTTTCTACATTAGAACAGTGACTACACTTCAAAGGCGCTTTGGAATGTCCTGAGGTCGGGAAAGGCGTTATATAAATGCAATGTTTTTCTTTTCCAAAACACAGTGGGGTTGATTTTCATTGACCCCTGAAGTCGGGATTGGAGGCGTGCGGGGGGTTAAAGTCCCGAATTCGGGGGTCCCGACATCATCCCGCCCCCAACCCGCCTCCATGCCAGTTTCAAAGGAGGCGGGTACCCGCCCCGCACTGGGACCCGCCGACCCGAGGCGGGAAGGGATTAGTGCCAATTAACTGCCTGTTAACAGGTAGTTAACAGGCAGTTTTCAGCCTAATCCCTATTTTGAATGTTGAAGTGTGGGTTTCCTGATGGCTCCAAACCACGCCAAGTTAGAGGAGTCGGGCCGTCGGGTTGAAGGACTTGGAGGGATCGAGATGTCCGGTGTTCAGGTGAGTGATGAGTGCATGAATGCAAAGGTAAGTGTGTTTGGTGTGTGTAAAGTGTGTAAAGAAGTTTAAATTAACTGTACTTACCTTTACAGCCTTCCTTCCTTTAGGTTCGGGAAGTCCATCATCTAACCGGCACAGAAAGCAGAATGGATGCGATCTGTCAAAAGTGACAGCCTTCAGCTTTCTGTGCCGGTGAGATTTCCAACGGAGTCTGTGTAGAAGTACTCAGGTTAGAAGTAAGACTGTCAGTGTTTGACAGCTTCAAACAGCTGTGAAACACTGATATTTCACCTGTCAAAATGTCTTGACAAATGAAATTTCAGTCTGTGACGTCACCTGTTGCCGGGTGGCCCTTAATTGGCCTGCTGAGACCTCTGGGCGGGCTCAACAAGGTCAACAAAGTTAAAATCGCGTGGATTGGCCGCATCTCGATGGAGGCGGGGCTAAAACCCTGAAAGTTGTAGTCCTGCCTCCCACCCGACTCCTGAATGAAAATCAACCCCATTATATCCGAAGGTGCAGCACTCCTTCAGTACTGCACTGAGGCAGCAGCCTGGATTAATGTGCACAAGTCTCTGGAGTGGGGCTTGAACCCATCACATTTGTACTCACAGGCGAGGTTACTACCCACTGAGCCATGACTGACACCTTATGCATGTAACCCATGCTGTACCTGCCCTGGGAGTGTTTGATGGGACAGTGTAGAGGGAGCTTTACTCTGTATCTAACCCGTGCTGTACCTGCCCTGGGAGTGTTTGATGGGATAGTGTAGAGGGAGCTTTACTCTGTATCTAACCCGTGCTGCACCTGCCCTGGGAGTGTTTGATGGGACAGTGTAGAGGGAGCTTTACTCTGAATCTAACCTGTGCTGTACCTGCCCTGGGAGTGTTTGATGGGACAGTGTAGAGGGTGCTTTACTCTGTATCTAACCCGTGCTGTACCTGCCCTGGGAGTGTTTGATGGGACAGTGTAGAGGGAGCTTTACTCTGTATCTAACCCGTGCTGTACCTGCCCTGGGAGTGTTTGATGGGACAGTGTAGAGGGAGCTTTACTCTGTATCTAACCCATGCTGTACCTGCCCTGGGAGTGTTTGATGGGACAGTGTAGAGGGAGCTTTACTCTGTATCTAACCCGTGCTGTACCTGCCCTGGGAGTGTTTGATGGGACAGTGTAGAGGGAGCTTAACTCTGTATCTAACCCGTGCTGTTCCTGCCCTGGAAGTGTTTGATGGGACAGTGTAGAGGGAGCTTTACTCTGTATCTAACCTGTGCTGTACCTGCCCTGGGAGTGTTTGATGGGACAGTGTAGAGGGAGATTTACTCTGTATCTGACCCGCGCTGCACCAGCCTCGGGAGTGTTGGATGGGAGAGTGTAGAGGGAGCTTTAATCTGTATCAAACCCGTGTTGTATCTGCCCTGGGTGTGTTTGGTGGGACAGTGTAGAGGGAGCTTTACTTTGTAACTAACCCGTGCTGTACCTACCCTGGGAGTGTTTGGCGGGACAGTGTAGAAGGAGCTTCACTGTGTATCTAACCGGTCCTGTACCTGCCCTGGGAGTGTTTGAGGGGACAGTGTAGAGGTAGCTTTACTCTGTATCTATCCCGTGTTGCACCTGCCCTGGGAGTGTGTGATGGGACAGTGTAGAGGGAGCTTTACTCTGTATCTAACCCGTGCTGTACCTGCCCTGGGACTGTCTGATGGGACCGTGCAGAGGGAGCTTGAGCCTCTATCTAACCTGTGCTGTACCAGCCCTGGGAGTGCTTGATGGGACCATGTAGAGGGAGCTTTACTTTGTAACTAACCCGTGCTGTACCTGCCCCGGTAGTGTTTGTTGGGACAGTGTAGAGGGAGCTTTACTGTGTATCAAACCGGTGCTGTACCTGCCCTGGGAGTGTTTGATGGGACAGTGTGGAGGGAGCTTTACTCTGTATCTAACCCGTGCTCTACCTGCCCTGGGAGTGTTTGATGGGGCAGTGCAGAGGGAGCTTTACTCTGTATCTAACCCGTGCTGTACCTGCCCTCGCAGCATTTAATGGGACTGTGTAGAGGGCGCTTTACACTGTATCTAACCCGTGCTGTACCTGCCCTGGGAGTGTTTGATGGGACAGTGTAGAGGGAGCTTTACTCTGTATATATCCCATGCTGTACCTGCCCTCGGAGTGTTTAAAGAGACAGTGTAGAGGGAACTTTACTCTGTATCTAACCCGTGCTGTACCTGCCCTGGGAGTGTTTGATGGGACAGTGTAGAGGGAGCTTTACTCTGTATATATCCCATGCTGTACCTGCCCTGGGAGTGTTTGATGGGACAATGTAGAGGGAGCTTTACTCTGTATCTAGCATAGAAGATAGGAGCAGGAGTAGGCCATTCGGCCCCTCGAGCCTGCTCCGCCATTCAATGCGATCTTTGCTGATCATCCAATTTCATTACTCGGTCCCTGCTTTCTCCCCATACCCCTTGATCCCTTTAGACTTAAGAAATATATCCAACTCCTTCTTGAATATATTTAATGAATTGGCCTCTACTGCCTTCTGTGTTAGAGAATTCCACAGGTTCACCACTCTCTGGGTGAAGAAATTCCTCCTCATTTCTGTCCTAAATGGCGTACCCCTTATCCTTATACTGTGACCCCTGGTTCTGGACTCCCTGACCATCGGGAACATCCTTCCTGCATCTAGTCTGTCCAGTCCTGTAAGAATTTGATAAGTTTCAATAAGCCCAATCGTCCCAATCTCTCCTCATACGTCATTCCTGCCATCCCAGGTATCAGCCTGGTGAATCTTCGCTGAACTCCTTCCATGGCAAGAACATCCTTCCTCAGATAAGGCGACCAAAGCTGCACACAACACTCTAGATGTGGTCTCACCAAGGCCCTGTACAACTGCAGCAAGACATCCTTGTTCCTGTACTCAAATCCTCTCGCTACGAAGGCCAACATACCATTTACCTTCTTAACCACCTGCTGCACCTGCATGCATAAGAACATAAGAACATAAGAAGTAGGAACAGAAGTAGGCCATACGGCCCCTCGGGCCTGCTCCGCCATTCAATAGGATCATGGCTGATCCGAATCTAGACTCACGTCCACTTCCCTGCCCTCTCCCCGTAACCCCTAATTCCCTTATCTGCTAGGAAACTGTCTATCTCCGATTTAAATTTATTTAATGTTGCAGCTTCCACAGCTCTCTGAGGTAGCAAATTCCATAGATTTACTACCCTCTGAGTGAAGAAGTTTCTCCTTATCTCAGTTTTGAAAGGGCAGCCCCTTATTCTAAGATTATGCCCCCCTAGTTCTAGTCTCACCCATCAGTGGAAACATCCTCACCGCATCCACCCGATCAAGCCCCCTCACAATCTTATATGTTTCGATAAGATCACTTCTCATTCTTCTGAACTCCAATGAGTAGAGGCCCAACCTACTCAACCTTTCCTCATACGTCAACCCCCTCATCTCCGGAATCAACCGAGTGAACCTTCTCTGAACCGCCTCGAGAGCAAGTATATCTTTTCTTAAATATGGAAACCGAAACTGCACGCAGTATTCCAGGTGTGGCCTCACCAATACCTTGTATAACTGCAGCAAGACTTCCCTGTTTTTATACTCCATCCCCCTTGCAATAAAAGCCAAGATTCCATTGGCCTTCCTGATCACCTGCTGCATCTGCATACTAACTTTTTGTGTTTCATGCACCAGGACCCCCAGATCCCTTTGTACTGTAGCACGTTGCAGTTTCTCTCCATTTAGATAATAACTTGCTCTTTGATTTTTTCTGCCAAAATGCATAACCTCACACTTTCCAATATTATATTTCATCTGCCAAATCTCTACCCACTCACTTAGCCTGTCTATGTCCTTTTGCAGGTTTTTTATGTCCTCCTCACTCACTGCTTTCCCTCCCATCTTTGTATCGTCGGCAAACTTGGATATGTTGCACTCGGTCCCTTCCTCCAAATCGTTAATATAGATTGTAAAGTACCTTCAGCGACTGGTGCACAAGGACACCCAGGTCTCGTTGCACTTCCCCTTCTCCCAATCTATTGCCATTCAGATAATAATCTGCCTTCCTGTTTTTGCCACCAAAGTGGCTAACCTCACATTTATCCACGTTATATTGCATCTGCCATGCTTTTGCCCAATCACCCAACCTATCCAAATCATCCTGTAGTTTCTCGGCATCCTCCTCACAGCACACACGGCCACCCAGCTTTGTGTCGTCTGCAAATTTGGAGATATTACATCTAGTTCCCTTGCCTAGATCTTGTCTAACCCATGCTGTATCTGCCCTGGGAGTGTTTGATGGGACAGTGTAAAGGGAGCTTTACTCGGTATCTAACCCGTGCTGTACCTGCCCTGGGAATGTTTGATGGGACAGTTTAGAGGGAGCTTTACTCTGTATCTAGCACGTGCTGTACCTGCCCTGGGAGTGTTTGGTGGTACAGTGTAGAGGGCGCTTTACTCTGTAACTAACCCATGCTGTACTTGCCCTGCGCGTGTTTGATGGGTCAGTGTAGAGGGAGCTTTACACTGTATCTAACCCGTGCTGTACCTGCCCTGGGAGCATTTGATGGGGCAGTGTAGATGGAGCTTTACTCTGTATCTAACCTGTGCTGTACCTGCCCTGGGAGTGTTAAATGGGACAGTGTAGAGGTAGCTTTTCTCTGTATCTAACCCATGTTGTACCTGCCCTGGGAGTGTGTGATGGGATAGTGTAGAGGGAGCTTTACTCTGTATCTAACCCATGCTGTACCTGCCCTGTGACTGTCTGATGGGACAGGGTAGAGGGAGCTTTACTCTGTAATTAACCCGTGCTGTACCTGCCCTGGGAGTGTTTGATGGGACAGTTTAGAGGGAGCTTTACTCTGTATCTAACCTGTACTGTACCTGCCCTGGGAGTGTTTGATGGGACAGTGTACGGTGAGCTATACTCTGTATTTAACCCGTGCTGTACCTGCCCCAGGAGTGTTTGATGGGACAGTGTAGAAGAAGCTTTAGTCTGTATCTAACCCGTGCTGTACCTGCCCTGGGACTGTTTGATGGGACCGTGCAGAGGGAGTGTTGTGTCTCCTGGTGTTCTTAGACGATAAATAATATAGACACTTTTAGCTCATTTTAGTTACTGCTTTTACTAGCTGTATTCTTGCCTTGTTTCTGTGCTGCCGCATGGTGCGGAGTGATACAAGATGTCCGACGCTGCACTGTGCACTGCCCGTGCACAGTGTGCCACATAGCAATATAACTGCACCATACCAAAGTAGTTCCATACCAAAGTAGTTCCATTTAACGATGTGATACTATAACAATGTAACATCCCTCTTTCTCAAAAAAATAAAATATGAAATTTAACAATTTAAATTAACAAATATTATATCTAAACTATTATTATCAACTGCAAAGAATCGTGAGTTTGTTTTTATTCGCGATATCGCTCAGGTGGTTGGATGTTGTCCCTCCATCTTGTGGATTTGGTGGTGACCATTCCTCTCTGCGGTGTTTTTGTGTGTTCTGCTCTCGTTGTTGTTGTTGCTGTCGCCTTTGGAGTTGGAGTGTGCATGCTCGTGGTTGTTTGATTTGTAGCGCTTTTTTCTGGTGTTGTACTGCTTGTGGTAGCTGGTGTTCTCAATGTTGCTGATGTTGTCTGCTGCTTATCCAGTTCAGGTGAAGGTCTGATGTGGAGTCTGTTCCGTCTGTATTGGTTACCAGGTTCAGTCTCTATGAAGTAGGATCTTGGAGTATCAGCTTTTCCAATGACCTTGGCTGGATTCCAGGTTTTCAACACCGGGTCTTGCACATGCACTGATTGTCCATTCAGCAATTCTGGTATCGTCTTTGCATGTTTATCGTAATGTTTGCTTCCTACGATTTGTGCTTCTGCCAGCTTTTGTCTGAAGTCCTCCTGGTCCTGGGGAGGATGTATTTTTGCTGGTAGTGTAGTCTTAAACTTCCTCCCATTCAGCAATTCCGCAGGTGATTTCATGTCTGCTTTCAGTGGTGTTGATCTGAGTGATAGGAGGGCAAGGTCTTGGTCTTCCCCCATCTCACTACTTTTGATGTGAGTTCTCTTGACAGTCTGGATCTGTCTTTCGATGAACCCATGTCCCCTTGGGAAATGTGGGGATGAGGTTACTATTTTGAACCCATACTTTTCTGCCAGAGCTCTGAATTCACTCGATGTGAACTGGGTTCCATTGTCACAGATTACCTTTTCCGGGATTCCTTGTTCAGCAAACAAGCTCTTTGCAATCCTGGTGGTAGCTGTGGCTCTCAAGTCTTTCACCTTCTCACAAAAGGAAACTTGGAATAGTAATCTGCCACTATGAGATACCATTCTTGATTGCACATGAAGAGATCTGCCCCAACAGTGTGCCATGGTCTTGACGGTATTTCACTAGGTATCATCTCCTCTTTCTGTTGTGCATTTCTGTACTTCTGGCATATACCACATGCAGAGACCATCTGTTCGATATTTTTGTACATGCCTATCCAGTATACAGCTGATCTGGCTCTCAGCTTGCATTTCTCCATTCCCATGTGGCCTTCATGTATGAGATGGAGAAGTTGTGCCTGCATCGTCTTTGGCACGATGATCCTCGATCCAGCAAGGAGAATACCGTCTTCTACTGCAATATCGTCTTTAATCATCCAGTATTGACGAATTGTCACCTGTACCTGCTGGATTCTCTCCGGCCACCCCTGTATTACTTGTTGTGTGAGTAGTTGCTGTAGTGTCCGCGTATAAATAACACACGGACTGCAGGAGAACGGTAATAACAGGTGTTTACTGAACAGACGGTATGCTGGAACTAACTGTACAAATTACTGCACGGTGTTATATACAGGTGTGGTCACTACTGGTACTGCAGTATACAGGGGCTGTAAAAGATAGTTCCTCTCTTAAAGGTACATACATTACAATTCCTCCCCTATTAGATAAACAGTACATAACATTCATTTATCAATTAAATAATAACTAATTACAATTACAATTTTCTTTGTACTATATACATCAGCTGAAAGTAATCATTTATAAATTCAGTCTTTGAGGAGGCTTCCTGATCCTGTCTGGATAGCGCCTTTCTCGAGTATCCTGTTCTTGCGGCAGAGTCGATTCTGGCTCATTGTCATTGGCTGGTTCGTCAGCTTCCAATACCACTGATTCTGAGGTAGACGCAATCTGTACTTCGGGTTCATCACCAGGTGCGTATGACCAGCACGGTGGCATAGTGGTTAGCACTGTTGCCTCACAGCGCCAGGAACCCGGGTTCAAATCGGGCCTCGGGTAACTGTCTGTGTGGAATTTGCACATTCTCCCCGTGTTTGCGTGGGTTTTCTCCGGGTGCTCCGGTTTCCTCCCACAGTCCAATGATGTGCGGGTTAGGTTGATTGGCCATGATAAAAAAAAAAAATTGACCCTTAGTGTTAGGGGGGATTAAATACGTGGGGTCACGGGGATAGGGCTTGGGTGGGATGGCTGTCGGTGTAGGGACTGGGTGCTAAGGTTTGGATGATCAGCCATGATCTCGTTGAATGGTGGAGCAGGCTCGAAGGGCCGAATGGCCTACTCCTGCTCCTATCTTCTATGTTTCTATGTTTCTATCATGGCATGGGTTTGACTTGTTCCTGTGACTCTAGAATCTGGTCAGCATGGTGTCTCACGATGCTCTCTCCAACGTCCACTGTGTACATTAGTGGTCCCTACCGTGTGCATATCGTTCCTGGCTGCCATTTTTCTGTTCGGCAGTCGCGGGCCAAGACTGGTTGCCCTATCTTGAAGCTTCTGGTTGGCTTCTCATTGATGTGCTGGAATTGCTTATTCTTAACATCTCGTCTTATGTTTGGTTTGAGCAAAGCCAGGCGACATCTTAACCTTCGGTTAAAGAACATCATGGCTGGAGCTTGGTTGGTGACTGCATGTGTCGCATTCCGGTAAGCAAACAAGAAATTATCCACCTTGTGTTGCAGTGGTATGTTGTCGTTATACATTGCCTTTATTGCTTTTTTAAAGGTTTGAACAAACCTCTCAGCCAATCCATTTGTGGCTGGATGATATGGGGCGGATGTGTAATGCTTTACCCCATTATTCCTCAAAACCCTCCGGAAATCCTCAGACACAAACTGTGGTCCATTGTCGGAGCAAATCTGTTCTGGCAAGCCATTCCTGGCGAAGATGGTCCGTAGGACTGCAATAGTTTTCCCCGTGGTGGTGGAGGACATTTTGATGACCTCTGGCCATTTCGAATGTGCATCCACGGCGATTAAAAACATTGAGTCCATAAATGGACCAGCAAAATCAATGTGTACCCATTGCCATGGAGATGAGGGCCACTCCCATGGGTGTAGCGGGGCCTGTGGTGGAGCGTTTTGGACTTTCTGGCATCCTGCGCCGCTCTTGGTCATTTCCTCGATTTCTTTATCGATTCCCGGCCATCACACAAACGCCCTGGCTAGGCTCTTCATTTTTACCCCTCCCAGATGACCCTCATGAAGCTCATTGAGCACTCTATCTCTCAACTTGGGTGGAATTACCACTCGGGATCCACACATCAAGGTCCCCCGGCACACTGACAGCTGTTCTCTCCTTGGCGAGAATGCTGGCAACAGTGAGTCGCCATGTGCTGGCCATCCCTTCACCGTCAAATCATAGATCAGAGAGAGTGTCGGGTCATTTCGGGTTTCCTTCTCTATACTTGAGTTTGTAACAGGTAGACATTCGACTATGGTCGAATGGAATATCTCAACAGGGTCCACTGCAGGTGCTTCCTCCACCGTTGGCAGTGGCAGGCATGACAGCCCATCAGCGTTTCCATGCTGTTTCATGTCCTTATACTCTATTTCGTAATGATGTGCCCCTAGAAAAAGGGACCATCTTTGCAGCCGTTGCGCCGTCATCACCGGAACGCCCTTCTTTGGGTTAAAAATGGAGACAAGAGGCTGGTGATCAGTTAGTAAGGTGAATTTCTGCCCATGCAGATAGTGATTGAACTTCTTCACCCCCCACACCAGGCTGAGGGCCTCCCTGTCAATCTGGGCGTAGTTACGCTCGGCTGAGGTTAACGAGCGTGACGCAAAGGCTATTGGCCCCTCTGAACCATCAAGGAATTTGTGCGACAGCACCGCTCCAATGCCGTAGGGAGACGCATCACATGCCAACCGAATCGGTAGTGTTGGATTGTAGTGGGCCAATACTTCTTTTGAAGTGATTAGGCATTTACATTTCTGAAAGGCACGCTTACTCTCATCACTCCATTTCCATGCTACTCCAGTTTGCAGCAGGGCGTTCAGTGGGTGCAGAATTGTGGACAAATTTGGCAAGAACTTATGGTAGTAGTTCACCAACCCGAGGAACGACCTCAGTTGCGACACATTTTCTGGTGCTGGAGCCTTGACTACTGCCTCAATCTTGTCTGGGGACTTATGTAACCCCTCTTCATCAATCACGTGGCCGCAATACGAGATTTGTTTCCTGAAAAACTCGCATTTGGGGCGGTTGGCTCGTAGCCCATATTCTTGTAATCTAGTGAGCACCTGCTCCAGGTTGGCAAGGTGTTCACTGTCATTTTCGCCCGTAACCAGGATGTCGTCCAAATAACACTGGGTCCCCAGGATCCCTTGCAGGACTTGTTCCATTGCCCTCTGCCAAAAAGCCGGAGCTGATGCTACCCCGAATACCAGTCGGTTGTACTGGTAAAGACCTTTGTGAGTGTTTATCATGAGGTATTTTCTAGATGCTTCTTCTACCTCCATTTGTAGATATGCCTGGGCCAGATCAATCTTCGTAAAGCATTTCCCTCCAGATAGTGAGGTGAAAATATCTTCTATCCACGGAAGTGGATATTGTGCTGTGTGAAGGATTGGGTTCACAGTTACCTTAAAGTCCCCACCGATGCGAACCTTCTTCGGCTCCCCAGGCATGCTGCTCAATGATTTCTTCATTTTCGGAACGATGGGTGTGGCCCACTCGCTCAAGTCCACCTTGGACAGCACACCCGAATGCTCCAGACTCTCCAGCTCTGCTTCGACGGCTGGGCGGATCGCATACGGTACCGGTCTGGCCTTAAAAAATTTTGGGTTTGCGTTATCTTCAATTTTTATCATTGCCGTTATGCCTTTTAGTGTCCCAAGTCCTTGCTGGAACACCTCTTTCACGTCAGTTAGAATTTTTGACAGTCGTCCAGGTGTGACGTCGTCATCCTTTTTATCAGCCACAGTTAGCGCCTGAATGGAATGCCAATCGAATTGTATTTTTCAGGACCATTCACGTCCCAATAATGGTGGTCCTCCATCTTGTAGTATATATAGATACAGTTTCTGTGTTTCCTTGCCGTTGTATTTAACGGGCACCCTTATTTTTCCTATAGGGTAGACATTTTGCCCCGTATATGTCTTCAAGACAATGGACATGTCCTTCAAGGGTATGTGTGAGAATAGCCGCTCGTAGTCTCATCGATTCATGACTGTTAGGGCTGATCCTGTGTCCAATTCCATCTTTACTTGGGACCCTGCTATCATGAGGGTGACCCAAATGGTTTGGTGATCCTCCTTTGCGATCACGTTGTGCAACTTTCGACAATTTAGTCTCCTGCTCCCGGAGCCATTATCACTCTTCTGATCTTCTGAACTACTGTCGGTCATCTTTTGTACTTTCTTTTACTTTTCCTTAGTAGTTCTTTTAGTGTTGGTTTTCTTTCCCGACCTGCAGACTGGTGCTATGCGTCCCACTTTTCCACATTGCCTGCATATTTTGTCCTTAAACCAGCAATCCTTCTGGTCATGGGTTGTTCTGCTGCAGCGATAGCACTTTTCTACTCCATATGCCATTTCATTGTTGCTATATTCTTGCGGTTTCTGTTGTATTTCCGCAGCTCCCCGTGCTGCTGCTTCGTAGGATACTGCAACGCTGAAAGCCTTTTCTAGCGTAAGGTCCTTTTCCGAAAGTAGTCATTTCTGGGTTCCTTCAGTCTGGAGCCCACAGACAAACTTATCCCTTAAGGTATCTGCCAGTTCTGCTCCGAACTGGCAGTGCTTCGATAACTTGCATAGTTCCGTAAGGTAGTCAGCATTACTTTCGTCTTTGTGCTGGTTCCTTTTATGGAACTTGAATCTTTCTGTTATCAGCAGCGGTGTAGGGTTTAGGTGTTCCTGTAAGATATTGACAATCTCTTCAAAGCTTTTCTCCATTGGTTTAGCTGGGGTAATTAAATTCCGCAATAGGCCGTACGTTCTCGCGCCCATCAAATTCAATAATACCGACGCCTTCTTTTCATCGGCCACCTCATTTGCCTTGCAGTACACTTCAATTCTTTCCACATATGTGGTCCAGTCTTCTATTTCGTTGTCGAAAGCAATGATGCTGCCACTCTTCGGCATCTTGGGTGGTTTAAAATGGCACCTCCCATGCTTTTCCTTCTTCCCCAATGGATTAAAATGGCGCCTCCCGTGCTTTTCCTTCTTCCCCCGCTGCTGCCAACACTGCTCCTAGCGTTCTAAATGGTAATGGCGGCGCCCTGTGGATTTCGCGCGTCTCTCTTTTGTTAATTAATTTTCTTAGTTTTATTCTTCTTCGACGCTGTCCACTGCGCGTCTCTTTTCCTTCCCCCTTTTTTATTTTCTTTAATGCTACCCAGCTCTTGAGCACCAGCCGCACCCTGTGCGCTCCACCCTCTCTCTCTCTTTTTCTTCCCAACGACGCTGCTCAGCCCCCTTGCAGAGCCGCTCGATCGAGCTCTAGCCCGCCGCAGTCCGGGAAGGGTTAGCGCACTACCTGCTACCAGCCCGATTTGCTGGGACACCTTGACTGGAGAACCAAGCCCAACTCTCCACAGCTTCCCCTGCGATTCTCTGAGCTCCGATGGATCACTGGGCGGTTGCCCGCGGTCGACGCCCGTTGCTCTGGCTTCGACCTCCAAGAAGCTTCTTTTTAGGGATGGATCCCCGTGAGGTGATGCAGTACTGCAGGTGAGTTCGAACCTGCTCGTCGCCACTGTAGTGTCCGCATATAAATAACACACGGACTGCAGGAGAATGGTAATAACAGGTGTTTACTGAACAGAGGGTATGCTGGAGCTAACTGTGCAAATTACTACACGGTGTTATATACAGGTGTGGTCACTACTGGTACTGCAGTATACAGGGGCTGTAAAAGATAGTTCTGTACATACATTACAGTTGCAACTCCTCATCTTTGCTAGTCGCATCTCTGATTTGACTGAGCTTTGTAGAGTAACATTCACTAGGTGGTGGATTTTTACTGTTAGGCCCTCCACCTCATGTTTCTCATATGGTGACAATCGAGACAACGCATCTGGTAGCACCATTTCCTTTCCTGGCTTATATTTAAGCATGAAGTCATAGCTTTGGATCCTTAGAAGTAGTCTTTGCAGTCTTGCAGGCGCTTTGCACAGATTCTTTTTATAGATCTGTTCTAGTGGACGATGGTCACTCTCTATTGTAAATCGCCTGCCATATAGGTATGTATGGAATTTCTTGCATCCGTACACTACTGCTAATAGTTCTCTTTCTATGTTGGCGTATCTCATCTCGGCTGACGTCAAGGCTTTTGATGCGAAAGCTATCGGCTTTCCTTCCTGCACCAGAGCTGCCCCTAGTCCTCTGGTAGAAGCGTCTACTTGCAGAGTGACTGGTTTTCTTCTGTCATAATATGACAGACTTGTTTCTTTGCACAACTGTTCTTTAAGTTGTTTGAAATTCCTTTCGTGTGATTCAGACCACTGGTATTCGGCGTCTTCTTTCAATAGCTCTCTGAGATTTGTTGTATGTTCCGACATGTGTGGGATGAAAGAACTCATGTATTGGACCAAGCTGAGGTAACTCCTCAGCTCTTTCTTGTCTTTGGGTGGTTTCATTTCAGCAATCGTCGCAATCTTCTCTGGGTTTGGCTTGACTCCCTCTGGCGTATAAATCATACCGAAGAATTGGAATTCCTTGACTTTAACTATGCACTTATCTGCATTTAACTTGATGCCAGCCTTCCTGGTACTCTCCATGGCCTCATGTAGATGCATGTCTCTTTCATCTGCTCCATAGATCTGAATATCATCAGCTATTCCAATAGCTCCTTCACAGCCTCTGTATGTCTCGTCTATTTTCTGTTGAAAGATATCTTGACTGACCTTTAGCCCGAATGGTAGCCGCAGGAATTTGTAACACCCAAATGGTGTGTTGAATGTTGTCAGTGTTGTTGATTCCTCATCCAACTTCATGTTCCAATATCCATTTCTGGCAGCTAGTTTTGAGAAAACCTTGGCTCCTGCCAGTGATGGCGTAATCTCCTCTAGCGTTGGGGTGGGATAGTGGTCCCTCTTTATCACCTGGTTTAGATCTTGTAGGGGGTTTCTCTTGCTCGTTCTGGTCTCCTGCCAGGCTTTGTGCAATAATTACCCTTGAGTGGTTCGACCCACTCTCCCCTACGGTTCTAGACCTTGGACTTAGATGCAGAGAACTGTAGTGCAGAGAAAGGACTCAATAGACCAGGTTGAATAGAACGAAATGGATGCTTTTATTTTTAAACAGTTTGAAGCATTACAAAATACATGTCATAGGCACAGATTAAAGTAACTACAATCATGCACAAATTTATGAACTTGACTCTATGGAAATGGGGAACACACGGCACGTCGTAAAAGGGGAAACACATTACGATTTAACCTTACTCCCTCCCCTAAATACCTAAACTAAGTTTCGATTTGAGGAACTCGGGATCATGCTCACCACTATCAGAATCGCAAAAAAAGGGGTTCGCAATCTTTTAGCACAGCTTTCCGTCGTCACGTGGATCTGGAAACTTCTGGCGCAGCTTGTTTTTCTCTCTCTCTCAGGCGATGAGGCAGTGGACACAGCCTCGGTGAGCGCTCGTCACGGCTGAAATCCACTAAGTCTGTTGTGGATTTGGGTTCATGGAACAGAAAAACACCTCGATGGGATGTTGAGGCATGGAAGTGTCAGGCCCGGAATGTCCTTTCTCTCCGGCCTGGATCGTCGGTTTTCCCGAGGGTGTCTTCTTCTTCGGCCTGGGTCGTCAATGATCTCCCGACAATGGTACCCGGGCCACCCTCGTCGTCTTCTCGTCGTGGCCGAGCCTTGTCTGGCTGAACACCGATCGTGTCCCGAAATCGAAGTGCTGCCTTGCACTGAAAAGTCCGTCCGAAGCGTCCTCGAAAAGAAGAAACGTCTTGGTCGAATTCCGAAGAAGTGAAACGTGAACTTGATCCTGGATCTGTGTAACCGTAACCGCCCCTTTGATGGACTTTCAATCCATAGTTATACCCTTTTGGGACAGTCTTATTTCCCGCCAAATCATAGTCCTGTCTTTGTATTAATTTTGGCGGGCAGAAATCTCTGCAGGGGCGCTTTGTCTTGTAACGGGAGCCGGTGATAACTTAACTGGCCTTCCTGGCCGATAATGTCTTTTAATGTCTTTTACATTGTCACCGTGACTCGGTTCGCATATTGATCGGTCTGGAGATTTCCCTTGATGGCTGTTAAACGGTTTCTCCTTTGTACATTAAATGGGTATAAGTGTTCATGCATTGTCCGCCCATATCTTGATGGGCCCCATCCTGTTTGCCTGAAACCGTCCTGTACTTAGAATCCATTGAATATGTATGCTGTTTCCCTGAGTTTCGGTTTCCCGATACTGGCTTTTGCGGGCTTACTGTTTTCAATCCACAAGCCTGTCTGGCTTGCAGTAACAGAAATCAAATGGTCCAGAAACTGATCACGAGGCCCGGCGGCCATTTTGTATGCCCTTTTATCAAAGGTTTTTCTGTGCAAGCTTACTTTGGTCAATAAACTGTCTTATTTTATCCTGTTTTCTTGCGTGATTATTGCTGAAAATTTCGAATCTTACAATCTTTGGGGTCCAAACATATTCTGAAACGCCCGTTTGGCTTTTCTCGTACCACAGTTGAGTTTACCCAGTCTGTGGGTTCAGTGACCTTTATGATCACTCCCTTTTCTTCCATCTCCTTTAGCTCTCTTTCAAGCTTTGTGTTCAGCTCGATGGGTACTTTTCGTGGAGCATGGATAACGGGCTTTACCTCTGGATCGATGGTGATGTGGTATTGGAAACCTCCGAAACATCCCACTGTATCGTCAAAACATTCCGGATACATGTCTATCAAGCCTTTTTTACCCTTGATTTGTGGGCGGTTCTCCAGTGGGGTGTTGCTGTCTATCCTCAGTGACGTTTCCGTCAGCTCGTGATTCACTGAGATCAATCTCAACTTCTCGCAGCTGTTTAATCCCAGGATCGCTGGCCCCTCAGTGTCGGTGACGTAGAACATGCAGTTGATGTTCTTTCTTTTATGTGTCCCTTTGATAAAGGTTATTCCGAGTTGTTTAATCTCACTCCCCCCGTATGCTGTCAGCGTGACATTACTTGCCTTTAAACAACCATTTTTCGGGTAGCCATCTTCTCTCAGGTTTTCGGAAAAGATCTGCTGGTACAGTCTCAATGGGAGAATGTTGCTCTGAGCCCCTGTGTCCAGCTTCAACTTTAAGTTGATGGTTTTGGACCGACCTTTGATCTTTTTTTTGATTTTGATGATGGTGTGCAATTCTCTCCTCAGAGTATTTTCCACTCTGGACATCTCGTGAAGCTGTATCTTTATGGTTTCGATGTTTAGTGCATTGTCGTGATCATCATCATCATCCTGCTCATCCATGGCATGAATATTGTGTTTCTTTCACTGGTTCTGCTGTCCGCCTTTGTTTTTGATGTATGTTCCTTCTTTCTTCGTTCTACACCTCTTTTCCCAAAGGTTTAGTTTGCCACATGCATTGCAGCTTGTTCCATATGCTGGACATTTCCTCTTGTCTGTGTAATCGTGCGATCTTCCACAATTTCTGCACATGTTTCCCCTGTTGTCATGTGCATGTCTTTGTGTGTTGTACTTCTCTCTCACTGCATCTGTTGTGTCTGTGTATAATAAGACACAGACTGCAGGAGAACGGTATAACAGGTGTTTACTCAACGTGGCTCACACGGGAACTGACTGTACAGATTACTACTCAGTGCTATATACAGGTGTGGTCACTGCCGGTACTACAGTATACATGATCTGTAAAAAGTAGTTCCTGTTGTGTATGTACCTTTAAGAGAAGAACTGATTCTATACTGCAGTACCGGCAGTGACCACCCCTGTATATAAAGCCATAGCAGGCTTCTGTATTTCAGTCTTAAGTTACCCTCTGTTCAGCAAATACCTGTTATTATTGTTCTCCTGCAGTCCGTGTATTATTTATACTCGGACACTACATTGGCGACGAACAGGTTCGAACTAACCTGCAGTACTGCAACACCTCACGGGGATCTTTCCCTGAGAAGAAGCTTCTTGGAGGTCGAAGTCAGAACAACGGGCGTCGACCGCGGGCAACCGCCCAAGGATCCATCGGAGTTCGGAGAGTTGCAGGAGAGGCTTTGGAGAGCTGGGCTTGGCTCCCCAGTCAAGGTGTTCCAGCAAATCGTGCTGGTAGCAGGTAGTGCGCTGATCCTTCCGGACTGCGGCGGGCTCGAGCTCGATTGAGCGGCTCTGCAAAGGGGCCGTGCAGCGTCGTCGGGGGGAAAAGAGAGAGAGAGAGAGGGTGGAGCGCACAGGGCGCAGTCGGTGTTCAAGAACCAGGCAGCGTAGCGAAAATAAAACAAGGGGAAGGAAAAGTGAGATGCGCCGAAGCCACGGGTTGCCGCCATTACCCTGCAGAACACTAGGAGCAGCGTGGCAGCAAGGGGAAGAAGGAAAAGCGCGGGAGGCGCCATTTTATTCCATTGGGGAAGAAGGAAAAGCGCGGGAGGCGCCATTTTAATCCATTGGTGAAGAAGAAAAAGCGCGGAAGGCGCCATTTTAAATCACCCAAGATGCCGAAAAGTGGCAGTATCACTGCTTTCGACAACGAGGTAGAAGACTGGACCATGTATGTGGAAAGAATTGAAGTGTACTGCAAGGCAAATGAGGTGGCCGATGGAAAGAAGGCGTCGGTATTATTAAATTTGATGGGCGCGAGAACGTACGGCCTATTGCGGAATTTAATTACCCCAGCTAAACCAATAGAGAAAAGTTTTGAGGAGATTGTTAATATCTTACAGGAACACCTAAACCCTACACCGCTGCTGATAGCAGAAAGATTCAAGTTCCATAAAAGAAACCAGCACAAAGATGAGAGCAATGCTGACTATCTTATGGAACTATGCAAGTTATCGAAGCACTGCCAATTCGGAGCAGGACTGGCAGACACCTTGCGGGATAAGTTTGTCTGCGGGCTCCAGAGTGAAGGAACCCAGAAACGGTTACTTTCGGAAAAGGACCTGACGCTAGAACAGGCTTTCAGCGTGGCAGTATCCTACAAAGCAGCAGCACGGGGAGCTGCGGAAATACAACAGAAACCACAGGAATACAGCACTAACGAAATGGCGTATGGAGCAGAAAAGTGCTATCGCTGCGGCAGAACAACCCATGATCAGAAGGACCATTTTTGCCAGGAATGGCTTGCCAGAACAGATTTGCCCTGACAACGGACCACAGTTTGTGTCCGAAGAGTTCCGGAGGTTCTTGAAAAAGAATGGGGTAAGACATTACACATCCGACCCGTATCATCCAGCCACAAATGGATTGGCTGAGAGGTTCGTACAAACCTTTAAGAAGGCAATAAAGGCTATGTACAATGACAACATTCCGCTGCAGCACAAGGTGGACAATTTCCTGTTCACATGCAGTCACATGCAGTCACCAACCAGGCCCCAGCCATGATGTTCTTTAACCGAAGGTTAAGATCTCGCCTGGATTTGCTCAGACCAAACGTACGAAGAGGTGTTGAGAGTAAGTAATTCCAGCACATCCATGAGAAGCCAACAAGGAGCTTCAATGTAGGGCAACCAGTCTTGGCCCGCGACTACCGAACAGAAAAATGGCAGCCAGGAACGATATGCACACGGCAGGGCCCACTAATGTACACAGTGGACGTTGGGGAGAGCATCGTGAGACACCATGCTGACCAGGTCCTAGAGTCACAGGAACAAGTCAACCCCATGCCTCGCCATACGTACCTGGTGATGAACCCGACGTACAGGTCGCATCTACCCCAGAAACAGTAGCATCGGAAGCTGATGAACCAACCGACGACAGGGGGCCAGAATCGCCTCCGCACCAAGAGCAAGACACTTGGGAAAGGCACTATCCAGAAAGGATCAGGAAGCCTCCCCAAAGACTGAATATATAAATAGACTATTTTCAGCTAATGTTGCATGTTCAAAGTGTTAATTGTAATTAGTTTGATATTTAATTGTTAAATGAGTGTTATGGTACTGTTAATCTAAAAGGGGAGGAATTGTAATGTATATACCTTTAAGGGGGGAACTGTAGTGTCCGAGTATAAATAATACACGGACTGCAGGAGAACAATTATAACAGGTATTTACTGAACAGAGGGTACTCTTTTATTTGGACCCAAAAAAAACCCCAATTCAACTGTAAATAAACAAAAGTTCAACTAAAGCTTAACAAATCAAATTAAAATTTGGTTTTCTGTGTTGATGATGCACTCCAGTCCCCGCGGCGCGGAAATACTCAAGCGCACCGGCAGACACCGCGTGCTCCATCTCTAGGGCCACCCGGGCGCGAACATGGCCGCGGAAGAGATGCAGGCAATCCGGCTGGACGACCCCCTCGACCGCCCGCTGCCTGGACCAATTGATGGCTCTTTTAGCCAGGCCCAGGAGCAGGCCCACAAGGAGGTCCTCCAACCTGTCCGCTCCCCTCCGCACCGGGTGACCGTAGATCAAGAGCGTGGGACTGAAGTGCAACCAAAAATCGAGGAGCAGCCCCTTCAAGTAGTGAAAGAGGGGCTGCAACCTCTCACAATCCATATAAACGTGAAACACGGACTCCTCCAGGCCGCAAAAAATGCAGGCGGCCTGGGAGTCCGTGAACCTACTTAAAACCTTATTGCACGGGACCGCTCCGTGCAACACCCTCCAGGCCAAGTCCCCGATGGAACAAGGGAGGACTCCCGCATAGAGAGCCCTCCATTGGGGACCTCCGCTACCGCCGGTCGGCAAAACGCCACGCCAAGGCGTGTCCGGACGGTAGACGAAGATGGCAAAGTGGAGAGTGTGCAGGAGCAGCCCGTACAGGAAACCCCTCCGCGCGGAATGAAAAGGCACGGAGGGTATTTCCTCGAGACGGCTCAAGTTGTGAGGCGCTGGTTCCCGAGGGGAGTTTCGGGGCCGGGCGCCGATGAGGAATTCCGTCCGAACGGGGGTAAGCTCGGACGGGATCGCCCCACGTGCTTGAGCCGCCTCGATACACCTAGTGGAGTCGGGGCCCAGTGCCGCTTTTACCGATTCGATGGTTTCGACCGTGAGCCGGACGTTGGCCCAGGACAGGCGCCACGCCAGCTCCTCCGGCGCCATCCAGCCCGCTCCTCCGCCATCGAGCAGGTCCCCGACTCTGGTCACCTTGCCAGCCAGAGCCCTACCCTCCGCCAGCCGCCCGAACCCGTGTTCGTGGAGGTGCGGATTCCTGAGCAGCGGCTCCCGAAGGAGAGCCGCCGCTCCTGACAGGGGAGAGCTCCGCCTGGAAGCGACGTAGTTCCAAACCCATAGTAGTTCCTGGTAGAAGACAGGCAGCTCCTGCAGGCCGGCACGCCTGCTGCCCACTTTCGCAAACAGGAGCTGCGTGTCGTAATTGAGGCCATGCAGCTGGCGGAAGAAAAACGTCGCCAGCGCACACCATCTCGGAGGATTCTCGACGTACAGGTATCTCTGCAGCGTCTGAAGACGGAAAGTCGCAGCCTGGGTGTGAAGGCACACCAGCGCCTGACCGCCCTCCCTAAGCGGGAGACACAGAACCGCGGCAGAGACCCAGTGCTTCCTTTTGTCCCAGAAGAAGTCGATGAGCTTCTTCTGAATCTTGGCGACAAACGCAGGGGGAGGGATCAAAGTGACCAACCGGTACCACAACATGGCGGCCACCAGCTGGTTTATGACCAGCGCTCGACCCCTGTAGGACAACACTCGGAGCAGTCCTGTCCAGCGTCCTAGGCGAGCGGTGACTTTGGCCTCCAGCTCTTGCCAGTTCGCCGGCCAAGCGTCCTCGGCAGGGCTAAGGTAGACTCCCAAATAGAGGAGGTGCGTGGTGCTCCAGGCGAAAGGCCTGAACTCCTCCGGCAGGGAGTCCACCCGCCACTGACCCACCAGGAGTCCGGATCATTTCTCCCAGTTGATCTTGGCGGAGGATGCGTCCGAGTAAATCTGCTGGCATTCCCGCATCCTCCGCAAGTCAGCGGGATCCGTGACCATGAGGAGCACGTCATCGGCGTAAGCCGAGAGGACCACCTCCACGCCCGGCCCTTGCAGAGCCAGTCCCGTCAACCTCTTCCGCAAGAGGCACAGGAAAGGCTCCACGCAAATGGCATATAACTGACCGGACATGGGGCATCCCTGACGCACCCCCCTCCCGAAGCGAAGGGGCGCCGTCAAGGACCGTTAACTTTAATCAGACACTCCGCGGCGGCGTACAGAAGTCGGATCCGGGCGACGAAATGCGTCCCGAACCCGAATGCGCGCAGAGTCCCGAAGAGATACTCGTGATCCACCCTGTCGAGCGCCTTCTCCTGATCCAGGGAAAGGAAGGCGACCGACAGACCAGCCCTCTGGGAGTGGTGGACCAGGTCCCGGACCAGATGGATGTTATCGTGGATGGTCCGTCCCGGGACCGTGTAGGACTGGTCGGGGTGGATCACGTGGGCCAGCACGGTGCCAAGGCGAGCAGACATGGCCCTGGCAAAGATTTTATAGTCCGTGCTGAGGAGGGAGACCGGGCGCCAGTTCTTAAGGAGGCGGAGATCGCACTTCTTAGGCAGCAGGACAATGACCGCCCTGCGCCAAGAGAGGGGCATCTCCCCGGTCGCCAAACCTTCCCCCAGGACCCGCGCGTAGTCGCCCCCCAAGACATCCCAGAACGCCCTGTGGAACTCCACGGTCAGCCCGTCCAGCCCCGGGGGCTTTCCCCTAGAGAGCTGGCGGAGGGCGCCGGTCAGCTCCGCCAGGCTTAGCGGAGCGTCCAATTTTTCGGCGCCCTCCGGGCCAACCTTCGTCAGGTCCTCCCACAAAACTCTGCGCGCATCCTCGCTGGACGGATCCGGAGAGAACAGAGCCCCGTAATAGGTGCGGGTCTCCGCGCTGATTCCCTCCGGATCCGAGACCAGAGATCCGTCGTCGGCCAGCAGCCCCAAGAGCTGCTTACGGACCCCCCGTCTTTTTTCCAGCGAGTAGAAGAAGGGGGAGCCGCGGTCCAGGTCCCGCAGGAGCTGGATCCGTGACCTCACGTACGCGCCTCGGGACCCGACGAGCTGCAGGTCCTTCAGCCCGCCCTTCTTCTCTTCGTACACCATCCACAGGGCCGGGTCCTCGACGACCTGACCGAGGCGGGACTCCAGGTCGAGCACCTCCTTCTCCAACCGCCCGACCCGGGCCTCCCGCCTCTTGGTCGACCCCTTCGCGTACTCCTGACAGAAGAGATGGATGTGAGCCTTGCCCACATCCCACCATAGCCTCAAGGAGGGGAAGCCCCCCTGCTTCCTTCTCCAGTCGGCCCAGAATCGACGAAACGAATCCCGGAACCGTGCGTCCTCCAGCAGCAGGTTGTTAAAATGCCAGTACACGGACCCCCCCCGCGCGTGCAGCGGAGCGAGCTCCGCCCACACCAGGTGGTGGTCCGTGCACGGCACCGGCCGCATGGAAGCTGCCGGAACGCAGGAGACGTACGCCCGGGAAATGTAGAGGCGGTCGATTCTGGACCTTCCACCCCCAGACCTCACGCTAGTGAAGGCGCTGGAGTCGGGGTGGAGATTTCGCCAGACGTCCACCAAGTCGAAGGACCCAACCAGGTCCCTCAACTTCTCCATCGCCGCCGGGCTTCACGGGGGACCCGAACGGTCCCTCGCCTCGAGGGTGCAGTTAAAATCCCCCCCGAGGATGACGCACTCGCCCACGTCGATGGAGCCCAAGAGAGCGGACACTTCTTCGAAGAAGCGCACTTGCTGCGCACTGGTCTGAGGAGCGTACACGTTCACTAGATGGAACGGCACGCCCCCCAGGCGAACAGTGACCTGGAGCAAGCGGCCCGGCACGTGCTCCTTGACCCCCAAGATCTCCGGCTGAAAATGCGGGGCCAGCAAGATAGCCACCCCGCTGGAATTGTTGGAGAGGTGACTCATGCTGACCCCTCCTTGCCACTCCAGGAGCCACGTGGCTTCGTCTCCCGGAACGGTGTGGGTTTCTTGCAGGAAGCACACCGCATACTTCCCGTCCCGAAGGACCGAGAAGTTATTGAATCTGCGGCGCGCCTCCCTGCTGCCATTGATATTGAGGCTGGCTATGGTTATCTTCATGTCAGAAACATAGTGCAACCTCTACCTACACCTAACGGGGGGAGGAAGCGCAGCCGCTGGTCAGCCGCCACTTCCTCAGCAGCCCAGTGAGAAACGTTGTGAGCCGACGCAGCTCGAGCGGGTTCACACCCTCGTCCGCGCCCATGATCTTAACGGCGGCGCGGACGGAATCGATGAGCAGCGCCAGCTCCGACCACCTGTCGAGGGCCAGCCGGACCTTATTGCGCTGACCCAGGCACGTGGCCATAAAATCCCGGAGTTCCCTTACGGAAATGAGGGGAGACTCGGCAAGGGGCACGAGGTCATCCATCGCCACGTCGGCGCTGGAGTCCGAATCGTCCTCCGTGCCCATCACCGAGTCCCCATCCTCCTCCAGGGGGTCGTCACCAGCGGCCGACCCGTCCGCCGCGCAGTGCGAAGTGAACGACTCGGCCGC
Organism: Somniosus microcephalus; assembly: GCF_052327205.1. NCBI lineage: Eukaryota > Metazoa > Chordata > Chondrichthyes > Squaliformes > Somniosidae > Somniosus > Somniosus microcephalus. Next base: position 378,622,774 of record NC_140988.1, on the reverse strand, counting down.
GCCAGCCAGCCCCGCCTCCGCCCGGATCCCACCCCCAGGATCGGCGGCAGAGGATTTCTCCCTGGGCTCCTCTAGGGGTGCCGGGCCAGAAGACGGCGGCGGTTCAGAGCTCCCCTCCGCCTCAGACGCCGGAACGACCGGAGAAACCGGGGAGAGAACAATTTCCAGCTCCTCCAGTACGTCCGGCACCAGAGATGCAGCCAGGGGGCCATCCTCCTCCCCGCCACCAACCTCCGACCCAGCGGACGGGGGGTTTTGAATTAAAAGCTCTACCAGGATGAGCATCCCCTGGGAGACGTCCGGGTCGCATTGGGCGAGCTCATTATCCTCGAGCTCGCCCGACCCAGCCCCCAGGCTGCCCGACCCGGCGAGGGGTAACGGCACCGATAAAAGGTCAATTTCAATTACTGCCGCGGGTTGTTCCGCAACCCCCCCCACGGGCAGGGTCTCATCCCCATCCCCGGGAGGCACGTGCTGGACAGACACATCTGCCTCAGCCTCCCGAGGGACAGGCGACCCCTGCCAATCGCTGGTGATGACGACAGCGCTGGGGGGGGTGGGGCGCACTACCCGCGGCGGGCGACGACTCCCCCTGCTCGGAGGGACCTTCCTCCTCCCGGTCCTCCTCCTCATCCAGGGGGTCGCGCCTTCTTTTTAGCACGGAGGGAGCGAGGGAGACCTCCATGTCTGCAAAGGCCTCCTCCTCGACTCCCTCCGGCGGAGCAGGTTTGTCGGGTTCCTCGGGCCCGAGCCCGGCCGCAGGTATTGGCATTACCGCTGCGGCGGTTGCGGCCACAGGCTTGGGCACGAGGCCCCTCCCGCTCACATCTGCCCTGATCAACTCCGCGAGGAGCGCGGGTGTAAGGGGCTCAAGGGGCAAGGGCTCGCCATCCACGGGGGGACCCGCCCTAAGGTGCTTCTTTTTTCCCCGCGCCTTCTTTCCGGCCAGACACGCTCCCTCCCCCCCGCCGGAGGCCTTGGTGGTATCGGCCCCCGACGTCAACCGCGCATCAGACGTACTTGACGCGCGGGCAGATCCGGGGGGAAGGGCGGCGGCGGCGGCGCCAGCCTCGGCCGCACGAGATGATCCGGCGGCCTTGGAGGCAGGGCAATTCCTCCTGATGTGCCCCACCTCCCTGCAGGCATGGCACCTCACACCGTCCGACGTCCAAAAGGCGCGGTAGGTGGTCCCCTCGTGGAGGACGACGAACGCCCCGTCAGTGTCCTCCTCCCGCGCCAGCTGGATAAACAGCTGGCGCCGGAAGGAGAAGACGTGGCGAAGGCTGGCCTCCCGGAAGCTGAGCGGGATGGGTGTGATCCCCGACCTCACCTCCCCAAGTTGTCGCAAATGGGGAAGGAGGAGCTCACCAGGAACATACGGCGGGACGTTGGAAATAATGATCCTCTGCGCGGTGGCCTCGAGAGGATCCACCGGCAGGAAGGTCCCGCCCACGGTGAGCCCCTTGGCGACAGCCAGGGATACCGCCCGCCCCGACCCCAGGAAGAACACAGCCTTCCCATACATTTTCGAGGCCGCGACGATGGCTGAGGGGCCGACAACCCCAGCCATGGCCTTGACGCAGGCCTCGATGGTCATAGTGGGGTGAGTGTAGCTCTTCACCCCAAGCTTTTTTGTAATTAATCGAAAAGGTGACGGGGCAGCAGGAACAGCGGGAGCAGCTGTGGCTGTGGCTACCACTCTCGCATAGGTCCCGGCTGGCCCCACCACCGGCGAAGACGCAGTCGCCATTCTGGGGTGCTTTTTTTAAGGGCTACACTGACCCCAAGTCACAGGCCTGAAGGTGTTAATGGCCTCGGTGTATATATATTTTTTTTGTCCTCTATTGAGCAGAGGGAGCTGATTAAAATGAGGACACACCTCTCTCCTTATTGATTTAAATTGGGAGAGGGGCCCTCTCCCCTCTGCTCAATTGGCAATTAATAAAATAGATGAAACTAAGGTGCCTTAGAAAGACAGGCAGAGAGAGACAAAGAGAGAGAGAGAGGTGGGGGGTGGGAAGGAGGGAGGCCGCAAAGGGCAGTGTTGCCACTCAGGATGGTGGGTGGGTGTTGGCAGGGTTGCACTCTCCGATGGAAAAAGTCTTTGGTGGTGGTGGTCTTCTGGCAGGGGGAGAAGACGTCTTCACCTGGAAAAGCTGGAGAAGCCCAGGCTCAGTCCTGCAACAGGTCTTAACGATGTAATTAAATTAAATTAAGGACTTCACCTTGGGCAGCTCCAAGCTCTCCCAGGGCAGGCAATAGAAGGGATGCTAATTAGTGGTGTGTGTGGCCTAGCTTTTAACAAGAGCCACACACACAGACACTACACCCCTTGATGATCCGGCCTTGCTTCTTCTTTTCTCCCCCCACCTAAAATACAAAGTCTTGGGAGAGTGCCCCAAATAACACCCACCTGTAGATGTTCCGGATGAAGTTTTCTTCCCTCCTTTCAAGCAGTTGGTTTCTCTCCCCTCTCTCCCTCTCCTGAAGTGGAGGCCAATTTGGGGAGGCAGTGATAGAAAAGGCCTCTCCCCTGGTTGATGTTGATGTAGGCCTCCTTTCTCCTTCTCCTCCTCTGTCCTCTCTCTCCAGGCACCTCAGTTGATGTAATGATGGTGGAGTTGGTGGTGGTGGTGGTCCAACGTTCTCCTCCTCTTCCTGGTCAGGGGACCACCACTTTAATCCACTCTCCAAAGTCTGGCTGCTCCCTCTGCTCGTGCTTGCAGCTGCACAGCCAACAATGCTGTGCAAACTGAACAGAGGGTAACTTAAGACTGAAATACAGAAGCCTGCTATGGCTTTATATGCAGGGGTGGTCACTGCCGGTACTGCAGTATAGAATCAGTTCTTCTCTTAAAGGTACATACACAACAATTCCTCCCCTTTTAGATAAACAGTGCATAACATTCATTTAACAACTAAATAATAACTAATTACAATTACAATTTTCTCCGTACTATATACATCAACTTAAATAATCATTTATAAGTTCAGTCTTTGAGGAGGCTTCCTGATCCTGACTGGATAGCGCCTTTCTCGAGTATCCTGTTCTTGCGGCGGAGTTGATTCTGGCTCATTGTCATTGGTTGGTTCGTCGGCTTCCAATACCACTGCTTCTGAGGTAGACGCAATCTGTACTTCGGGTTGATTACCAGGTGCACCTGCTCGTGGTATGGGTTTGGCTTGTTCCTGTGACTCTAGAATCTGGTCAGCATGGTGTCTTAAGATGCTCTCTCCAATGTCCACTGTGTACTTTAGTGGTCCCTGCTGTGTGCAGATCGTTCCTGGCTGCCATTTTTCTGTTTGGTATTCGCGGGCCAAGACTGGTTGCCCTATCTTGAAGCTCCTGGTTGGCTTCTCATTTATGTGCTGGAATTGCTTATCCTCAACATCTCGTCTTATGTTTGGTTTGAGCAAATCCAGGCGACATCTTAGCCTTCGGTTGAAGAACATTATGGCTGGAGCTTGGTTGGTGACTGCATGTGTCGCATTCCGGTAAGCAAACAAGAAATTATCCACCTGTGTTGTAGTGGTATGTCATCATTATGCATTGCCTTTATGGCCTTTTTACAGGTTTGCACCAACCTCTCAGCCAATCCATTTGTGGCTGGATGATATGGGGCAGATGTGTAATGTTTCACCCCATTATTCCTCAGAAACCTCTGGAAATCCTCGGACACAAACTGTGGCCCATTGTCGGAGCAAATCTGTTCTGGCAAGCCATTCCTGGTGAAGATGGTCCGTAGGACTGCAATAGTTTTCTCCGTGGTGGTGGAGGACATTTTGATGACCTCTGGCCATTTTGAATGGGCGTCCACAGCGATTAGGAGCATTGAGTCCATAAATGGACCAGCAAAATCAATGTGTACCCATTGCCATGGAGATGACTAATTCATAAAAAATGTGAGCATAAAAAAAGCCTGAGGGTTTTATACCTTAATGCGAGAAGCATCAGGAACAAGGTAGATGAATTAGCTGTGGAAATAGAGGTTAATAATTATGATCTAATTGGGATTACGGAAACATGGTTGCAGGGTGAGCAGGGCTGGGAGCTTAACATACAGGGGTATTCAGTATTTAGGAAGGATCGACAAAAAAGAAAGGGAGGAGGGGTAGCATTGCTAGTAAAAGAGGGGATAAATGCAATTGAAAAGAAGGATATTAACTCAGTTAATACAGAATCTATATGGGTGGAGCTAAGAAATAGCGAGGGGCGAAAAACATTAATAGGAGTGGTATATAGGCCTCCAAATAGTAAAATAGAGGTTAGGGAGGGCATCACGAGGGAAATTAGAGAAGCGTGCAATAAGAGCACAGCTGTCATCATAGGTGACTTTAACTTACATATAGATTGGACTAGCCTAATCAGTAAAAATAATGAGGAGGAGGAATTCCTTGAGTGTTTAAGGGATGGTTATCTGGATCAATATGTCGAGGAACCAACTCGGGAACAGGCTATATTGGACTGGGTACTGTGCAATGAGAAGGGACTAATCAGTAATCTTGTTGTACGGGGACCCTTGGGTCAGAGCGATCATAACATGATCGATTTCTCACTCGAAATGGAGAGCGAAGAAATTGACTCAGAGACTAAGGTCCTGAATTTAAACAAGGGGAATTATGATGCCATGAGACGGGAACTGAGTAGGTCTGATTGGACAACATTCCTGGGAGGACTGGAGGTAGATAAACAATGGCAAACATTTAAAGATAGAATGACAAAATTGCAAAAATTGTTTATACCAATCTGGCATAAAAGGAAATCTAAAAAGGTGACTCAACCGTGGATAACAGGGGAAATTAGAGACAGCATAAAATCCAAAGATAGGGCGTATAAAATAGCCAAAAAAAGCGCCAGAGCGGAAGATTGGGAACAGTTTAAGATAGAGCAAAGGAGGGCAAAGGGCATGATCAAGAGGGGCAAAATAGCTTACGAAAACAAGCTGGCGGAAAATATAAAAACTAACTCCAAAAGCTTTTATAAATATATCAAAAGGAAAAGACTGGTGAAAACCAAAGTTGGTCCATTGCAGTCAGATACGGGGGAATATATAATGGGAAATAAGGAAATGGCAGATCAACTAAATGCATACTTTGGGTCAGTCTTTACGAAGGAAGACACAAAAAACCTCCCTGGGATATCGGGAAAAATAGGGACATTGGCAAAGGAGGAACTGACGCAAATCAATATCTCTAAGGATATGGTGTTAAGGAAGCTAAAGGGATTGAAGGTGGACAAATCCCCAGGGCCTGATAACATGCATCCTAGGGTACTGAAGGAGGTGGCCCTAGAGATAGCGGATGCACTAAGGATGATTTTTCAGAATTCATTAGACTCGGGAACAGTGCCGATGGATTGGAGGGTAGCTAACGTTACCCCACTATTCAAAAAGGGGGGTAGGGAAAAAGCAGGTAATTACAGACCTGTAAGCCTTACATCAGTTGTGGGCAAAATGCTGGAGTCCATCATTAAGGATGAAATAGCGGAGCACTTAGCAAATGGGGACAGGATAGGACAGAGTCAACATGGATTTACAAAGGGTAAATCGTGCTTGACTAATCTATTGGAATTTTTTGAGGGAGTAACTGGTAGAATAGATGGGGGAGAGCCAGTAGATGTGGTGTACCTGGACTTCCAAAAGGCCTTCGATAAGGTCCCACATAAAAGATTAGCATGGAAAATTGAGGCTCATGGGATAAAGGGGAAAGTATTGGCGTGGATAGGGAACTGGCTGTCAGATAGAAAACAGAGAGTTGGAATAAACGGCTCATTTTCTGAATGGCAGGCAGTAACAAGTGGGGTACCACAGGGATCTGTCCTGGGCCCCCAGCTGTTCACAATTTACATTAATGACCTGGATCAGGGAGTCGGATGCAGCATTTCCAAATTTGCAGACGACACTAAACTAGGAGGGGGGGTGGGCTCAGAGGAAGAGACCAGGAAGCTCCAGAGCGATTTGGACAGACTGGGCGATTGGGCGGATAAATGGCAGATGCACTATAATGTGGACAAGTGCGAAGTTATCCACCTTGGGTGCAGGAACGGGAGGGCAAATTATTATTTAAATGGCAATAGATTGGGAGAGGGGGAAGTACAGAGAGACCTGGGTGTTCTTGTACACCAGTCACTGAAGGCGAGCATGCAGGTGCAACAGGCGGTCAAGAAGGCAAACGGTATGCTGGCCTTCATAGCAAAAGGGTTAGAATACAGGAACAGGGATACCTTGCTGCAGCTGTACAGGGCACTGGTGAGACCACACCTCGAGTACTGTGTACAGTTTTGGTCGCCTCATCTGAGGAAGGATGTTCTTGCCATGGAGGGGGTGCAGCGGCGATTCACCAGGCTGATACCAGGAATGGCGGGAATGACCTATGAGGAGAGACTATGTAGTTTAGGGATGTACACACTGGAGTTTAGAAGATTGAGAGGGGACCTCATAGAAGTGTATAAAATTCTGACAGGTCTAGACAGACTGGATGCAGAAGGAATGTTTCCCTTGGCGGGTGAGAACCGAACTAGAGGACATAATTTAAGGATAAGGGCTAAACCATTTAGGACAGAGATGAGGGGGAATTTCTTCACTCAGAGAGTGGTGAACCTGTGGAACTCATTGCCACAGAGGGCAGTGTACGCCAGCGCATTAAATATATTTAAGAGGGAATTAGATATATTTCTACGGGCAAAAGGGGTTAAGGGTTACGGAGAGAAGGCGGGGACGGGATACTGAATTAAAGGATCAGCCATGATCTCATCGAATGGCGGAGCAGGCACGAAGGGCCGAATGGCCTACTCCTGCTCCTATCTTCTATGTATCTATGTATCTATGTATGAGGGCCACTCCCATGGATGTAGCGGGGCCTGTGGTGGTGCATTTTGGATTTTCTGGCATCCTGAGCAGCTCTTGGTCAGGTCCTCGATTTGTTTATCGATTCCCAGCCACCACACATAAGCCCTGGCTAGGCTTTTCATTTTTACCCCTCCCAGATGACCCTCATGAAGCTCATTGCGCACTCTATCCCTTAACTTGGGTGGAATTACCACTCGGGATCCACACATCAAGGTCCCCCGGCACACTGATAGCTGTTCTCTCCTTGTCGAGAATGCGGGCAGCAGTGAGTCGCCATGTGCTGGCCATCCCTTCACCGTCAAATCATATACCCGAGACAGTGTCGGGTCATTTCGGGTTTCCTTTTTGATACAAGCGTTAGTTACCGGTAGGTATTCAACGATAGTCGAATGGAATATTTCGACAGGATCCACTGCTGGTGCTTCCTCCGCAGTAGGCAGTGGCAGGCGTGATAGCCCATCAGCATTTCCATGCTGTTTCATGCCCTTATATTCAATCTCATAGTGGTGCGCCCCTAGAAAAAGTGACCATCTTTGTAGTCGTTGCGCAGTCATCACCGGAACGCCCTTCTTCGGATTAAAAATGGAGACAAGAGGCTGGTGATCAGTCAGCAAGGTGAATTTCTGCCCGTGCAGATAGTGATTGAACTTTTTCACTCCCCACACTAGGCTGAGGGCCTCCCTGTCAATCTGGGCGTAGTTACGCTCGGCTGAGGTTAGTGATCGTGACGCAAAGGCTATTGGCCTCTCTGAGCCGTCCAAGAATTTGTGCGACAGCACCGCTCCAATGCCGTAGGGTGACGCATCACATGTCAACCGAATTGGTAATGCTGGGTTGTAATGGGCCAATACCTCTTTCGGTGTGATTAGTGTTTTGCTCTTCTGGAAAGCTCATCTACATTCGTCACTCCACTTCCATGGCACCCCAGTTTGCAGTAGGGTGTTCAGTGGGTGTAGTATTGTCGACAAATTTGGCAAGAACTGATGGTAGTAGTTTACCAGCCTGAAGAACGACCTCAGTTGTGACACATTTTCTGGTGCTGGAGCCTTGACTACTGCCTCAATCTTCTCTGGGGACTTATGTAACCCCTCTTTATCGATAACGTGGCCACAGTACGAGATCTGTTTTCTAAAAAACTCGCATTTGGGGCGGTTAGCTCGGAGCCCATATTCCTGCAATCTAGTGAGCACCTGCTCCAGGTTGGCAAGGTGATCACTGTCATTTTCGCCCGTGACCAGGATGTCATCCAAATAACACTGGGTCCCTGGGATCCCTTGCAGGACTTGTTCCATTGCCCTGTGCCAAATAGCCGGAGCTGATGCTACCCCGAATACCAGCCGGTTGTATTGGTAGAAACCTTTATGGGTGTTGATTGTGAGGTATTTTTTTGATGCTTCTTCTACCTCCATTTGCAGATGCGCCTGGGTCAGATCAATCTTAGTGAAGCATTTCCCTCCAGATAGCGAGGCGAAAATATCTTCAATCCACGGAAGTGGATATTGTGCGGTGTGAAGGACCGGGGTCACTATTACCTTAAAGTCCCCACAGATGCGAACCTTCCTTGGTTCCCCAGGCGTGCTGCTCAACGACTTTTTCATCACAGGGACGATGGGTGTAGCCCACTCGCTCCAGTCTACCTTGGACAGTACACCTGAATGTTCCAGACTCTCCAGCTGTGCATCGACGGCTGGGCGGATCGCATAAGGTACCGGTCTGGCCTTAAAAAATTTTGGGCTTGCGTTTTCTTCAATTTTAATCATCGCTGTCATGTCTTTTAGTGTTCCGAGTCCTTGCTGAAACACTTCTTTTGCGTCAGTTAGGATCTTTGAAAGTCGCCCAGGTGTGACGTCGTCATCCTTTTTGTCAGCCACAGTCAGTGCCTGTATGGAATGCCAATCCAGTTGTATTTTCCGGATCCATTCACGTCGCAGTAATGGTGGTCCTCCATCTTGTAATACATACAGGTCTAGTTTTGGTGTTTCCTTGCCGTTATATATAACGGTCACCCTTATTTTTCCTTTGGGGTAGACTTTTTGCCCCATGTACTGTTGTGTCGGTACCTTTCTACCTAGACACAAATTAGGGCTCAGAACTCAGAGATTCAAACATGAAGTGCTTTATTGGAAGGAAAGGAAGTTCTGGCAAGTTCCGAACAAAGAGAGCTAAACTTAACAGAGAACACCCAACCATTTATCTCCTGTGACAGCACCACCACAGGTGGGAGAAGAACACACAATAGAACACACAATACATAACATTTGTCTTCAAAATAATTTTTGTGTCGCTCAAGGGTATGTGTGAGAATAGCTGCTCATAGTCCCATCGGTTTATGACTGTTAGTGCTGATCCTGTGTCCAATTCCATCTTTACCTGGACTCCTGCTATCTTGAGAATGACCCAAATGGTTCGGTGATCCTCCGTTGTGATCACATTATGTAGTTTCAGACAACTCAGTTCCCTGCTTTCGGAGTCGTTATCACTCTTTTGTTCGTCTGAACTTTTCTCCGTCATCTTATGTACCTTCTTGTACTTTTCTTTGGTAGGTTTCTTATTGCTGGTTTTCTTTCCCGACCTGCAGACTCGTGCTATGTGTCCTACTTTTCCACACTGTCTGCACACTTTGTCTTTGAACCAGCAATCATTCTGGTCGTGTGTTGTTCTGCCGCAGCGATAGCACTTCTCTGTTCCATATGACATTTCGTTTGTGCCATATTCTTGCGGTCTCTGTTGTATCTCTGCAGTGCCCCGTGCTGCTGCTTCATATGATACCGCAATGCTGAAAGCCTTTTCCAGCGTAAGGTCCTTTTCAGATAAAAGCCGTTTCTGGGTTCCTTCACTTTGAAGCCCACACACAAACTTGTCCCTTAAGGTATCTGCCAGTCCCGCTCCAAACTGGCAGTGTTTCGATAGTTTGCGCAGTTCTGTTAAATAATCAGCATTGCTTTCATCCTTATGCTGGTTCCGTTTGTGAAACTTGAATCTTTCTGCTATCAGCAGCGGTGTGGGGTTTAAATGTTTCTGTAGTATCGTTACTATGTCTTCAAAACTCTTTTCCATTGGCTTCGTTGGGGTCACTAGATTTCGTAATAAACCATACATCTTTGCACCCATTAAATTTAACAATACCGACACTTTCTTGTCATCTGACACCTCATTTGCCTTGCAGTACACCTCTATTCGTTCGACATATGTAGTTCAATCTTTGACTTAATTGTCAAATGCGGTGATACTGCCACTCTTCGGCATTTTGGGTGTGGTTTAAAATGGCGTCTCCCAATGGCTTAAAATGGCGTCTCCCGTGCTTTCCTTCCTCCCCCGCTGCTGCCAACGCCGCTCCCGGCGGCTCTCATGGCAATGGTGGCGCCCTGTAGGTTTCGCGCGCTTCTCCTGCGCTGCTGCCAACGCCGCTCTCGGCGGTCCTCGTGGCAATGACGGCGCCTCGCGGGTTTCTGCACGTCTCTCTCTCCCTCTCTTCGACGCTGCTCGGCCCCTGAACACCGGCTGCGCCCTGTGCACTCTGCCCTCTCTCTCTCTCCCCCGTCGACGCTGCTCGGCCCTTTGCTGTGCCGCTCGGTCGGGCTCTAGCCCGCCGCTGTCCGGAAAGGGTCTGCGCACTACCTGTTGCCAGCCCGTTTCGCTGGGCCACCTCGACTGGAAAGCCAAGCCTGGCTCTCAACAGCCTCCCCCGCAATTCTCGAGTCTCTGCTGGATGACTGGGCGGTTGCCCGTGGTCGACACCCGAGTCTCTGGCCTTGACCTCCAATCCACTGATCTCCAGGAACGAATCCCCGGGAGGTGATGCAGAGTTGCAGGTAGGTTCGAACTTGCCTTGTCGCCAATGTTGTGTCTATGTATAATAATACACAGACTGCAGGAGAACGGTATAGCAGGTGTTTACTCAACGTGGCTCACACGGGAACTGACTGTACAGATTACTACTCAGTGCTATATACTGGTGTGGTCACTGCCGGTACTACAGTACACATGAGCTGTAAAAAGTAGTTCCCCCCTTAAAGGTATATACATTATAGCATCCACTCTGTTGTCCGTCTCAGAAGCCGTCCGCATGTCAGCCGTTTGAGAAATCAGCGTTTTCATTTGCTGCTACATGGCTTCATGAGCTCTCGCAGTATCTACAGCCTCCGTTATTCCGAGCTTTTCTTTTCCTATCAGGGCTTTTTGTACCTCTACATGCGCTGACCCCCATATTAGCTGGTCCACAAGCCTTTCTTCCATTTCCTTAAATTTACACTTGCTGGCTTCATTCCTCAGCCTTGTCAGGAAATTGTCAGCTGTTTCACGGGGTTCCTGTCTTAGACTCTGGAATTTGTATCTGTGTATACGGTGATTGGATTTAGGCTCTAGATGGTTGCTGAATTTATCAAAAATTGTCGCAGGGTTTTCCTTTTCCTCTTCAGTCAAACTCCAGCTATTATACAACTCTAGAACTTTTTCTCCTGTCCACAACAGAATGTAACTAACCTTTTCCTCGTTGGTAGCGCCCTTCAGGAAGCTTTTGAATGTAAGCTCACATTACTGTTTGAACTTGCGGAATGCTTCTACTATATCGTCGGCTTCCCAGTTCATGAGGGGTTGCATTTGCACAGTTGTCATTTTAGTTTCCCGTATGATTCACTCTCAAATCATCGCAGACATTGGCATTCACAACCAGCTCATAAAATCACTTTTCGGCTTATTCGTAGTTCATATAGCACAATTTTTTACTCACTTATACCGCTGCCACCATGTTGTGTCTCCTTGTGTTCTTATACAATAAATAATATAGACAATCTTAGCTCATTTTAGTTACTGCTTTTACTAGCTGTACTCTTGCCTTGTTTCTGTGCTGCCGCATGGTGTGGAGTGATACAAGATGTCCGACGCTGCACTGTGCACTGCCCGTGCACAGTGTGCCACATAGCAATATAACTAAACCATACCAAAGTAGTTCCATACCAAAATAGTTCCATTTAACGATGTGATACTATAACAATGTAACAGGGAGCTTCAGTCTCTATCTAACCCATGCTGTACCAGCCCTGGGAGTGTTTGATGGGACACTGTAGAGGGAGCTTTACTGTGTATCTAACAGGAGCAGTACCTGCCCTGGGACTGTTTGATGGGGCAGTGCAGAGGGAGCATTACTCTGTATCTAACCCGTGCTGTACCTGCCCTGGGAGTGTTTGATGGGACAGTGTAGAGGGAGCTTTACTCTGTATCTAACCCGTGCTGTAACTGCCCTGGGAGAGTTTGATGGGACAGTGTAGAGGGAGCTTTACTCTGTATCTAACCCGTGCTGTAACTGCCCTGGGACTGTTTGATGGGGCAGTGTAGAAGGAGATTTACTATGTATCTAACCCGTGCTGTAACTGCCCTGGGACTGTTTAATGGGGTAGTGTAGAAGGAGATTTACTCTGTATCTAACCCGTGTTGTACCTGCACTCGGAGTGTTTAAAGGGACAGTGTAGAGGGAGCTTTACTCTGTATCTAACCCGTGCTGTACCTGCCCTGGGAGTGTTTGATGGGACAGTGTAGAGGGAGCTTTGCTCTGTCGATATCCCGTGCTGTACCTGCCCTCGGAGTGTTTAAAGAGACAGTGTAGAGGGAGCTTTACTCTGTATCTAACCCGTGCTGTATCTGCCCTGGGAGTGTTTGATGGGACAATGTCGAGGGAGCTTTACTCTGTATCTAACATAGAAGATAGGAGCAGGAGTAGGCCATTCGGCCCCTCGAGCCTGCTCCGCCATTCAATGTGATCTTTGCTGATCATCCAATTTCAGTACCCGGTCCCTGCTTTCTCCCCATACCCCTTGATCCCTTTAGCCTTAAGAAATATATCCAACTCCTTCTTGAATATATTTAATGAATTGGCCTCTACTGCCTTCTGTGGTAGAGAATTCCACAGGTTCCCCACTCTCTGGGTGAAGAAATTCCTCCTCATTTCTGTCCTAAGTGGTTTACCCCTTATCCTTAGACTGTGACCCCTGGTTCTGGACTCATCGGGCATCTAGTCTGTCCAGTCCTGTAAGAATTTTATAAGTTTCAATAAGATCCCCTCTCATTCTTCTAAACTCCAGCGAGTACAAGCCCAATCGACCCATTCTCTCCTCATACATCATTCCTGCAATCCCAGGTATCAGCCTGGTGAATCTTCGCTGAACTCCTTCCATGGCAAGAACATCCTTCCTCAGATAAGGCGACCAAAACTGCACACAGTACTCAAGATGTGGTCTCACCAAGGCCCTGTACAACTGCAGCAAGACATCCTTGTTCCTGTACTCAAACCCTCTCGCTACGAAGGCCAACATACCATTTGCCTTCTTAACCGTCTGCTGCACCTGCATGCTTACATTCAGCAACTGGTGCACAAGGACACCCAGGTCTCATTGCACTTCCCCTTCTCCCAATCTACTCCATTCAGATAATAATCTGCCTTCCTGTTTTTGCCACCAAAGTGGATAACCTCACATTTATCCACATGATATTGCATCTGCCATGCTTTTGCCCAATCACCCAACCTATTCAAATCATCCTGTAGATTCTCGGCATCCTCCTCACAGCACACACGCCCACCCAGCTTTGTGTCGTCTGCAAATTCGGAGATATTACATCTAGTTCCCTTGTCTAGATCTTGTCTAACCCATGCTGTATCTGCCCGGGGAGTGTTTGATGGGAAAGTGTAAAGGGAGCTTTACTCGGTATCTAACCCGTGCTGTACCTGCCCTGGGAATGTTTGATGGGACAGTTTAGAGGGAGCTTTACTCTGTATCTAATACGTGCTGTACCTGCCCTGGGAGTGTTTGGTGGTACAGTGTAGAGGGTGCTTTACTCTGTATCTAACCCGTGCTGTACCTGCCCTGCGAGTGTTTGATGGGACAGTGTAGAGGGAGCTTTACTCTGTATCTAACCCGTGCTGTACCTGCCCTGGGAGTGTTTGATGGGGCAGTGTAGAGGGAGCTTTACTCTGTATGAAACCTGTGCTGTACCTGCCCTGGGAGTGTTAAATGGGACAGTGTAGAGGTAGCTTTACTCAGTATCTAACCCGTGTTGTACCTGCCTTGGAGTGTGTGATGGGACAGTGTAGAGGGAGCTTTACTCTGTATCTAACCCGTGCTGTACCTGCCCTGGGACTGTCTGCTGGGACAGTGTAGTGGGAGCTTTTCTCTGTATTTAAACTGTGCTGTACCTGCCCTGGGAGTGTTTGACGGGACAGTGTAGGGTCAGCTTTACTCTGTATTTAACCCGTGCTGTACCTGCCCTGCGAGTGTTTGATGGGACAGTGTAGAAGGAGCTTTAGTCTGTATCTAACCCGTGCTGTACCTGCCCTGGGAGTGTTTGATGGGACAATGTAGAGGGAGATTTACTCTGTATCTAACCCGTGCTGTACCTTCCCTGGGAGTGTTTGGTGGGACAGTGTAGAGGGAGCTTTACTCTGTATCTAACCCGTGCTGTACCTGCCCTGCGAGTGTTTGCCGGGACAGTGTAGAGTGAGCTTTACTCTGTAACTAACCCGTGCTGTAACTGCCCTGCGAGTGTTTGATGGAACAGTGTAGAGGGAGCTTTACTCTGTATCTAGCCTGTGCTGTACCTGCCCTGGGAATGTTTGATGGGACAATGTAGATGGAGCTTTCCTCTGTATCTGACCCGTGCTGTATCTGCCCTTGGTGTGTTTTGTGGGACAGTGCAGAGGGAGCTTTAATCTGTATCTAACCGGTGCTGTACCTGCCCTCGGAGTATTTAATTGGACAGTGTAGATTGAGCTTTAGTCTGTATCTAACCCGTGATGTACCTACCCTGGGAGTGTTTGGTGGGACAGTGTAGAGGGAGCTTTACTGTGTATCTAACCGGTGCTGTACCTGCCCTGGGAGTGTTTGATGGGACAGTGTATAGGGAGCTTTACTTGGTAACTAACCTGTGCTGTACCTGCCCTGGGAGTGTTTGGTGGGGCAGTGTAGAGGGAGCTTTACTCTGTATCTTACCTGTGCCCAACCTGCCCTGGGAGTGTTTGATGGGACAGTGTAGAGGGAGCTTTACTCTGTGTGATGAAATATGCCTTCATCAGACCTGCTTGTATTTTACCTGCTTGTATTGTGTGAACCGCACCCTTTTGTTCCTATTGTATGTATTGGCTATGCCCCTGTCTTTTGCCATAAAAAGGTCTCAGGAGCTGTATGAGTCATTCACTACCAGACGAACCCGATGTGGGAAGACCTGCTATGCTGCTATGTTCTTAGTGATTAAAAGCCTTCAGTTGAATCCTTGTCTTTGAGTCATTGATGGCATATCAATTTTAATCACTAAAACACCAAGATGGATCGACTCCTGAAACCAGAGCGCTTGGATCTGGACACCCATGCCTCAGACGCAGCCACACAGTTCGTGCACTGGTTCCAATGCTTCGAATTTTTCATTGCAAACTCATCCACTGCCATAGCTGCAGCCGAAACCGCTACCGGAGACATGAAACTGGGAATCCTGCGAAACTGGGTGATCCATCGGGCCTCCCCTCTCATCCAAGATGCCACCAGCTACGAGGATGCCTGCTCCATCCTGAAGGCCCACTACGCGCGGCCAATAAACATGGTGTACGCCAGGCATCTTCTGACTACTCGCACGCAGCGGCATGGTGAGTCACTAGAGGATTTTATACTAAACCTAAAAGTACTGGGCCGAGACTGTAACTGTAAGGCCGTGTCTGCCATCGTGTACACGGAGGAGCTGATTTGAGACTCCCTTATTGCGGGCCTCAGTTCAAATTATATTCGGCAGAAACTGTTTGAAAAGGAGGGACTGGACTTAAAACAGGCTATAGATATAGCGCGATCGCTGGATATGGCCCAGAGGAACTCTGAATCCTGTTCCTCAGGCCACGCGGCTCACTCCGCCTCGTGCGCGCCGTGGGGGCCGCCATCTTGGAAGCCATCTTCACCTCCCAGGCCTCAGGCCAGCCCAGCACCATCGGAGCCCCAGCCTCCAACCAGGAGCCCCACTACTGCCGCGATGCATCGGGGCCCGAAATGCTACTTCTGCGGCCAGGACAAACACTCCAGGCATCTGTGCCCAGCGAAGGGCACCACCTGTTTTAAATGCGGGAAGAAAGGACATTTCAGCAAAGTCTGCAGAGGGAACCCCACCTCCAACTCCACCACCGCCGCGTGCGCGCCGTGGGAGCGGCCATCTTGGACGCCACCTTGTCCACCCTCATGGAGTCCACCATCTTGCCCCGACTACACGGACCTCCAGGACCCACTGGTGCCCTCGATCACAGTGGATCAATCCAGGCCACATCCGTTGTCTAAATCGATGATGGACATAGAGGTAAACAGGAACAAGGTTAAATGCTTGATGGACTGCGGGAGCACCGAAAGCTTTATTCATCCTAGCCTGGTAAAACGACTTTCTCTAACGATAGTCCCCACACAGGGCAAAATCGCCATGGCCGATAAGACTCATACCTCAAAAATTATAGGTTTCTGCGCGGTTATGTTGTCGGTAAAAGGCAATGATTACAGAGATTTTAAACTATTGATAATGCCAGATCTCTGTGTGAGCGTGATCTTGGGTCTGGACTTCCAGTGCCGCCACCAAAGTATCACGCTTACCTACGGTGGGTCCCAGCCGCCCCTCACAGTGTGCGGTCTGGCTACCCTGAAGGTCAAGCCGCCCTCTCTGTTCACCAACCTCGAACCCAACTGTCGACCCATAGCGACCAAGAGTCGGCGGTACAGCTGGGAGGATGGACGGTTCATTGCGTCGGAAGTAGAAAGACTCAAGCGGGAGGGTATCATCGAATGCAGTACCAACCCGTGGCGCGCCCAAGTAGTAGTAGTTAAGGGTAGCGAAAAGAAGCGGATGGTGATAGATTATAGCCAGACGGTTAATCTATACACCCAGCTAGACGCCTACCCTCTGCCCCGCATAGCGGGTATGGTTAACCAAATCGCGCAATACCGGGTGTTTTCCACCATCGACCTAAAATCGGCATACTGATATGCCATCAATGACGCAAAGACAAGGATTCAACTGAAGGCTTTTAATCACTAAGAACATAGCAGCATAGCAGGTCTTCCCACATCAGGTTCGTCTGGTAGTAATGACTCATACAGCTCCTGAGACCTTTATATGGCAAAAGACAGGGGCGTAGCCAATACACACAATAGGAACAAAAGGGTGTGGTTCACACAATACAAGCAGGTAAAACACATGGGCTGATGAAGGCATATTTCATCACATTCACCCCTTCTACAGATTTAGTCTGTCCGGGGGTGTGATAGTCCTTCCTGAACGTTGCAACAGTACCTCGGGTTCCGACCGGGAGTCCGTGGTGCCCTCCTGGGCATACCCATGTGCTGGGGGTGTTGCAGGTACTTCTGGGGGTGGTGAGGATACCTCTGGGGGTGGTGGAGGTTCTTCTGGGGGTGGTGGTGATGGGTCATCGTCGTCGCTTCCTGCCGAGGCGAGGTCCTTTATGGACACGGTGCCTTCACGCCTGTCGGCGTGCTTGACGTACGCGTACTGTGGGTTTGCGTGGAGTAGGTGTACTGCCTCCACGAGGGGATCTGTTTTGTGGCCCCTCACATGCTTCCGTAACAGGACTGTCCCTGGGGTGGAGAGCCACGAGGGTAGGGATACTCCTGAGGTTGATTTGCGGGGAAAAACAAACATCTTCTCGTGGGGAGTGGCGTTAGTAGCAGTACACAGTAGCGACCTTATCGAATGGAGTACGTCTGGGAGGACCTCCTGCCAGCGGGAGGTGGGGAGGCCTTTAGACCTTAGTGCTAAGGTGACCGCCTTCCACACTGTCGCGTTCTCCCTCTCCTTTGTATCTAACCCATGCTGTACCTGCCCTGGGAGTGTTTGATGGGGCAGTGTAGAAGGAGCTTCACTCTGTATCTAACCCGTGCTGTACCTTCCCTCGGAGTGTTTAAAGGGACAGTGTAGAGGGAGCTTTACTCTGTATCTAACCCGTGCTGTACGTGCCCTGGGAGTGTTTGATGGGACAGTGTAGAGGGAGCTTTACTCTGTATCTAACCCGTGCTGTACGTGCCCTGGGAGTGTTTGATGTGACAGTGTAGAGGGATCTTTACTCTGTATCTGACCCGTGCTGTATCTGCCCTTGGTGTGTTTTGTGGGACAGTGTAGAGGGAGCTTTAATCTGTATCTAACCCGTGCTGTACCTGCCCTGGGACTTTCTGATGGGCCAGTATAGAGCATGCTTTACTTTGTATCTAACCCGTGCTGCACCTGCCCTGGGAGTGTTTGATGGGACAGTGTAGAGGGAGCTTTACTCTGTATCTAACCTGTGCTGTACCTGCCCTGGGAGTGTTTGATGGGACAATGTAGATGGAGCTTTCCTCTGTATCTGACCCGTGCTGTATCTGCCCTTGGTGTGTTTTGTGGGACAGTGTAGAGGGAGCTTTAATCTGTATCTAACCGGTGCTGTACCTGCCCTCGGAGTATTTAATTGGACAGTGTAGATTGAGCTTTAGTCTGTATCTAACCCGTGATGTACCTACCCTGGGAGTGTTTGGTGGGACAGTGTAGAGGGAGCTTTACTGTGTATCTAACCGGTGCTGTACCTGCCCTGGGAGTGTTTGATGGGACAGTGTATAGGGAGCTTTACTTGGTAACTAACCTGTGCTGTACCTGCCCTGGGAGTGTTTGGTGGGGCAGTGTAGAGGGAACCTCTGTATCTAACCTGTGCTCTACCTGCCCTGGGAGTGTTTGATGGGACAGTGTAGAGGGAGCTTTACTCTGTGTGATGAAATATGCCTTCATCAGACCTGCTTGTATTTTACCTGCTTGTATTGTGTGAACCGCACCCTTTTGTTCCTATTGTATGTATTGGCTATGCCCCTATCTTTTGCCATATAAAGGTCTCAGGAGCTGTATGAGTCATTCACTACCAGACGAACCCGATGTGGGAAGACCTGCTATGCTGCTATGTTCTTAGTGATTAAAAGCCTTCAGTTGAATCCTTGTCTTTGAGTCATTGATGGCATATCAATTTTAATCACTAAAACACCAAGATGGATCGACTCCTGAAACCAGAGCGCTTGGATCTGGACACCCATGCCTCAGACGCAGCCACACAGTTCGGGCACTGGTTCCAATGCTTCGAATTTTTCATTGCAAACTCATCCACTGCCATAGCTGCAGCCGAAACCGCTACCGGAGACATGAAACTGGGAATCCTGCGAAACTGGGTGATCCATCGGGCCTCCCCTCTCATCCAAGATGCCACCAGCTACGAGGATGCCTGCTCCATCCTGAAGGCCCACTACGCGCGGCCAATAAACGTGGTGTACACCAGGCATCTTCTGACTACTCGCACGCAGCGGCATGGTGAGTCACTAGAGGATTTTATACTAAACCTAAAAGTACTGGGCCGAGACTGTAACTGTAAGGCCGTGTCTGCCATCGTGTACACGGAGGAGCTGATTCGAGACTCCCTTATTGCGGGCCTCAGTTCAAATTATATTCGGCAGAAACTGTTTGAAAAGGAGGGGCTGGACTTAAAACAGGCTATAGATATAGCGCGATCGCTGGATATGGCCCAGAGGAACTCTGAATCCTGTTCCTCAGGCCACGTGGCTCATTCCGCCTCGTGCGCGCCGTGGGGGCCGCCATCTTGGAAGCCATCTTCACCTCCCAGGTCTCAGGCCAGCCCAGCACCATCGGAGCACCAGCCTCCACCCAGGAGCCCCACTACTGCCGCGATGCATCGGGGCCCGAAATGCTACTTCTGCGGCCAGGACAAACACTCCAGGCATCTGTGCCCAGCGAAGGGCACCACCTGTTTTAAATGCGGGAAGAAAGGACATTTCAGCAAAGTCTGCAGAGGGAACCCCGCCTCCAACTCCACCACCGCCGCGTGCGCGCCGTGGGAGCGGCCATCTTGGACACCATCTTGTCCACCCTCATGGAGTCCACCATCTTGCCCCGACTACATGGACCTCCAGGACCCACTGGTGGCCTCGATCACAGTGGATCAATCCAGGCCGCATCCGTTGTCTAAATCGATGATGGACATAGAGGTAAATGGGAACAAGGTTAAATGCTTGATGGACTGCGGGAGCACCGAAAGCTTTATTCATCCTAGCCTGGTAAAACGACTTTCTCTAACGATAGTCCCCACACAGGGCAAAATCGCCATGGCCGATAAGACTCATACCTCAAAAATTACAGGTTTCTGCACGGTTATGTTGTCGGTAAAAGGCAATGATTACAGAGATTTTAAACTATTGATAATGCCAGATCTCTGTGTGAGCGTGATCTTGGGTCTGGACTTCCAGTGCCACCACCAAAGTATCACGCTTACCTACGGTGGGTCCCAGCCGCCCCTCACAGTGTGCGGTCTGGCTACCCTGAAGGTCAAGCCGCCCTCTCTGTTCGCCAACCTCGCACCCAACTGTTGACCCATAGCGACCAAGAGTAGGTGGTACAGCTGGGAGGATGGACGGTTCATTGCGTCGGAAGTAGAAAGACTCAAGCGGGAGGGTATCATCGAATGCAGTACCAACCCGTGGCGCGCCCAGGTAGTAGTAGTTAAGGGTAGCGAAAAGAAGCGGATGGTGATAGATTATAGCCAGACGGTTAATCTATACACCCAGCTAGACGCCTACCCTCTGCCCCGCATAGCGGATATGGTTAACCAAATCGCGCAATACCGGGTGTTTTCCACCATTGACCTAAAATCGGCATACTGATATGCCATCAATGACTCAAAGACAAGGATTCAACTGAAGGCTTTTAATAACTAAGAACATAGCAGCATAGCAGGTCTTCCCACATCAGGTTCGTCTGGTAGTAAATGACTCATACAGCTCCTGAGACCTTTATATGGCAAAAGACAGGGGCGTAGCCAATACACACAATAGGAAAAAGGGGGCGGTACACACAATACAAGTAGGTAAAACACATGGGCTGATGAAGGCATATTTCATCACATTCACCCCTTCTACAGATTTAGTCTGTCCGGGGGTGTGATAGTCCTTCCTGAACGTCGCAACAGTACCTCGGGTTCCGACCGGGAGTCTGTGGTGCCCTCCTGGGCATACCCATGTGTTGGGGGTGTTGCAGGTACTTCTGGGGGTGGTGAGGATACCTCTGGGGATGGTGGAGGTTCTTCTGGGGGTGGTGGTGATGGGTCGCCGTCGTCGCTTCCTGCCGAGGCGAGGTCCTTTATGGACACGGTGTCTTCACGCCTGTCGGCGTGCTTGATGTACGCGTACTGTGGGTTTGCGTGGAGTAGGTGTACTGCCTCCACGAGGGGATCTGTTTTGTGGCCCCTCACATGCTTCCGTAACAGGACTGTCCCTGGGGTGGAGAGCCACGAGGGTAGGGATACTCCTGAGGTTGATTTGCGGGGAAAAACAAACATCTTCTCGTGGGGAGTGGCGTTAGTAGCAGTACACAGTAGCGACCTTATCGAATGGAGTACGTCTGGGAGGACCTCCTGCCAGCGGGAGGTGGGGAGGCCTTTAGACCTTAGTGCTAAGGTGACCGCCTTCCACACTGTCGCGTTCTCCCTCTCCTTTGTATCTAACCCATGCTGTACCTGCCCTGGGAGTGTTTGATGGGGCAGTGTAGAAGGAGCTTCACTCTGTATCTAACCCGTGCTGTACCTTCCCTCGGAGTGTTTAAAGGGACAGTGTAGAGGGAGCTTTACTCTGTATCTAACCCGTGCTGTACGTGCCCTGGGAGTGTTTGATGTGAGAGTGTAGAGGGAGCTTTACTCTGTATCTGACCCGTGCTGTATCTGCCCTTGGTGTGTTTTGTGGGACAGTGTAGAGGGAGCTTTAATCTGTATCTAACCCGTGCTGTACCTGCCCTGGGACTTTCTGATGGGCCAGTATAGAGCATGCTTTACTTTGTATCTAACCCGTGCTGCACCTGCCCTGGGAGTGTTTGATGGGACAGTGTAGAGGGAGCTTTAGTCTGTATCTAACCCGTGCTCTACCTGCCCTGGGACTGTTTGAATGGACATTCCAGAGGGAGCTTTACTCTGTATCTAACCCGTGCTGCATTTGCCCTGGGAGTGTTTGATGGGACAATGTAGAGGGAGCTTTACTCTTTATCTAACCCTGCTGTATCTGCCCTGGGAGTGTTTGGTGGGACAGTGTAAAGGGAGCTTTACTCTTTATCTAACCCATGCTGTACCTGCCCTGGTAGTGTTTGATGGGACAGTGTAGAGCAAGCTTTACTCTGTATCTAACCCGTGCTGTTCCTGACATAGGAATGCTTGATTTTCTCACTGATTGATAGAAATAGAAGGTGTTATATTCCCTACTATGATCTGTCACCTTGATAAGCAGAATATTCACACAGTAAAGAACACACAACAAATTGTGTCACAGAATTGGAGGCTGATTTAGTTGCTGCATTTGCCACTCACTGGGGTAAATGCTGGGAGGATATATTCCCAGTACGGAGCCTCGCCAGATTTGCAAGGGCTATAGTATCCTATCCGGGCCTCGGACCAGATCTCGTGTCCCACCAAGCTCCACACCACCACACACTTTGACCCCACTATGTCTCCATGGTCTACTGTGTCTCTGTAAGTGACCTTAAGATGACCTGTTTTGAGTTTTTGAACGCAGGTGAAACAATCCAAGTGGAGCTTAGCTCCGTCCCGATTGCACAATGGTGCAGTCACACCTGCAGCATCCATTTCCACAGCTGCTCACCCCTCACCTCACCTCAGTGTTTTATTTTATCTGGTGGGGTGGAACTGTGCTGGCGGAAGCCAAGCACAGATAATCAGAAGGAGGTGCTGAGGCTCGAGAGGTTGCACAAAGGTGGCTCTGTCTGACTGGCTCTCGTGCCTTCGAAAGAGTCATTGTTTGTGATCGCACGTTGAACCTCAACTCAACACAACCATGCCCCTAATGGGTCTGGTGCTGTCGCGCTGGTGATATTGGACTACTGGCCCAGAGTTTATGAATTCAAATCCCACCATGGCAATTTATGACAGTAAAACTAAAAAATATCTGGTAAATTATGGCTTGTAAAATTGTTAGGTTGTTGTGTAAATGTTTGTCTGATAATCGCTCCTGTGAAGCGCCTTGGGACTTTTTACTACATTAATGGTGCTATATAAAGGCAACGTGTTGTTGTGCAGTCGCTCACAGTTAGAGTCATAGAGTCATAGAGTTTTACAGCACAGAAAGAGGCCCTTCGGCCCATCGTGTCTGCGCCGCCCATCCATCCCTGTCCAGTCTAATCCCATTTTCCAGCATTTGGTCCATAGCCTTGTATGCAATGGCATTTCAAGTGCTCATCCAAATGCTTCTTGAATGTTGTGAGGGTTCCTGCCTCTACCACCCTTTCAGGCATTGAGTTCCACATTCCAACCACCCTCTGGGTGAAAAAGTTCCTCCTCAAATCCCCTCTAAATCTCCTGCCCCTTACCCTGAATCTATGCCCCCTTGTTATTGACCCCCCCACTAAGGGGAAAAGTTCCTCTTTATCTACCCTATCTATGCCCCTCATTATTTTGTACACCTCAATCAGGTCCCCCCTCAGCCTTCTCTGCTCCAAGGAAAACAACTCCAGCCTGTCCAGCCTCTCTTCATAGCTGAGGCGCTCCATCCCAGGTAACATCCTGGTGAATCTTCTCTGCACCCTCTCCAAAGCAATCACATCCTTCCTATAGTGAGGCGACCAGAACTGCACACAGTACTCCAGCTGTGGCCTCACCAGCGTTTTGTACAGCTCCATCATAACCTCCCTGCTCTTATATTCTATGCCTCGGCTAATGAAGGCAAGTATCCCATATGCCTTTTTAACCACCTTATCTACCTGTTCCGCTGCCTTCAGGGATCTATGTACATGTACACCAAGGTCCCTCTGACCCTCTGTACTTCCTAGGGTCCTACCACTCATTGTGTATTCCCTTGCCTTATTTGTCCGTCCAAAATGCATCACCTCGCACTTTTCAGGGTTAAATTCCATTTGCCACTTTTCCGCCCATCTGACCAACCCGTTTATATCGTCCTGTAGCCGGAGGCTTTCCTCCTTGCAATTTACCACCCCACCAATTTTCGTGTCATCTGCGAACTTACTGATCATACCTTTTACATTCTCATCCAAATCATTTATGTAGATCACAAACAATAAGGGACCCAGCACCGATCCCTGAGGTACCCCACTGGACACAGGCTTCCAGTCACAAAAGCAACCTTCGACCATCACCCTCTGCCTCCTGCCACTCAGCCAGTTTAGGATCCAACGCGCCAAGGCACCCTGGATCCCATGGGCTCTTACCTTCTTGACCAGTCTCCTATGCGGGACTTTGTCAAAAGCTTTACTGAAGTCCATGTAAACCACATCCACAGCATTTCCCTCATCCACCCCACTAGTCACCCCCTCGAAAAATTCGATCAGATTTGTTAGACATGATTTACCCTTGACAAAGCCATGCTGACTATCCCCGATTAATCCTTGCCTCTCCAAGTGGAGATTAATTTTGTCCCTCAGAATTTTTTCCAATAATTTCCCCACCACAGATGTTAGACTCACTGGCCTGTAATTCCCTGGTTTATCCCTGCTGCCCTTCTTGAATAATGGTACTACGTTAGCTGTTCTCCAGTCCTCTGGTACATCCCCTGTGGCCAGAGAGGTTCTGAAAATTAGTGTCAGAGCCCCTGCAATCTCCTCCCTTGCCTCCCACAGCAGCCTGGGATACATCTCGTCCGGGCCTGGGGATTTATCCACTTTTTGGCCCGCTAAAACCGCTAGCACCTCCTCCCTCTCGATGCTAATATGTTCAAGTATGTCACAGTCCCCTTGCCCGATTTCTATGTCTGCATCGTCTTTCTCCATGGTGAACACAGATGCAAAAAATTCATTTAAAACCCCGCCTACATCCTCTGGCTCTACACACAGATTGCCACTTTGGTCCCTAATGGGCCCTACCCTTTCCCTGGTTATCCTCTTGCCCTTAATATACTTATAAAACATCTTAGGATTTTCCTTTATTTTGCTCGCCAGTGTTATTTCATGGCCCCTCCTCGCCCTCCTAATTTCTTTTTTAAGTATGCCCCTGCACTTTTTATACTCCTCTAGGGCTTCTTCTGTCTTTAGTCTTTTGTAACTGCCAAAAGCCCCCCTTTTATTTCTAATGCATTTTTGTATATCCCTTGTCATCCAAGGTTCCCTTTGCTTGTTGGTCCCACCCTTGACCTTTACAGGAACATGTTGGCGTTGTACTCTCTCTATTTCCCTTCTGAAAGTCTCCCACTGTTTTGATGTGGATTTTCCTATAAGCAGCTGCTCCCAGTCCACTTTGGCCAGATCCTGCCTTATCATATTAAAATCGGCCTTCCCCCAATTTAGAACCCTTATTTCCGGGCCGTCTTTGTCTTTTTCCATGACCACCTTAAATCTCACCGAATTATGGTCACTGTCGCCAAAATGCTCTCCTACTGACACTTCCACCACTTGCCCGGCTACATTCCCCAGAATTAGGTCCAGTTGTTGTTGTGTTTGCCGTTTGACTAGATTGATCAGAGGGATTATTCGTACATATCGATCAAATTATTGCAAACAGTTCCCTGATGTCCATTTCCCTTCTGAAATATTCTCAAGAAACGCCTGTTTGAAATAGTGTCAGTCGTGGCTCAGTGGGCAGCACTCCTGTCTCTGAGTCAGAAGGTTGTGGGTTCAAGTCCCACTCCAGAGACTTGTAACACACAATCCAAGCTGACACTCCCAGTGCAGTGCTGAGGGAATGCTGCACTGTTGGAGGTGCCGTCTTTCAGATGAAACGTTAAACCGAGGCCGTCTGCACTCTCAGGTGGACGTAAAAGATCCCACGGCCACTATTTCGAAGAAGAGCAGGGGGTGTATGCCCTGGCCCAATATTTATCCCTCAACCAACATCACTAAAACAGATTATCTGGTCATTATCACATTGTTGTTTGTGGGAGCTTGCTGTGCACAAATAAACTGTCGCGTTTCCCACATTACAACAGTGACTACACTTCAAAAGTATTTCATTGGCTGTAAAGAGCTTTGGGACGTCCGGTGGTCGTGAAAGGCGCTGTATAAATGTAAGTCTTTCTCATGACCGAGTAAATCAGTACAGTTCAAACAAGTCACTGGAACGATGCTGGTCAGCATGGCCTTACTCAATCGCTTGTTTTTCATTCGTTCTCTGGATGTGGGCGTTGCTGACAAGGCAGCCATTTATTGCCCATCCCTAGTTGCCCTGAGGAGGTGGTGGTGGGCCGCCTTCTTCTTGAACTGCATCTCAAGTGTCAAGGGCGCTGAACGTGGTTGTCGATGGACTTGGATCTGCTTGGAGACCAGTCACCAGTGGTGTCCCGCAGGAGTTGCTGTTGGGACCATTGCCCTTTACTATTTTTGTGATCTAGATTATCTGAGGAAGGATGTTCTTGCCATGGAGGGAGGGCAGTGAAGATTCACCAGACTGATACCTGGGATGGCAGGAATGACGTATGAGGAGAGATTGGGTCGATTGGGCTTGTATTCACTAGAGTTTAGAAGAATGAGAGGGGATCACATTGAAACTTATAAAATTCTAACAGGACTGGACAGACTAGATGCAGGAAGGATGTTCCCGATGGTCGGGGAGTCCAGAACCAGGGGTCACAGTCTAAGGATAAGGGGTGAGCCATTTAGGACTGCGATGAGGAATTTCTTCACCCAGAGAGTGGTGGACCTGTGGAATTCTCTACCACACAAGGCAGTTGAGGCCACTTATTAAATATATTCAAGAAGGAGTTAGATATATTTCTTAAGGCTAAAGGGATCAAGGGATATGGGGAGAAGGCAGGGACAGGGTACTGAATTTGGATGATCAGCCATGATCTCATTAAATGGTGGAACAGGCTCGAGGGGCCGAATGGCCTACTCCTGCTCCTATCTTCTATGTTTCTATGTTTCATTTAGGTGTTGGGGGAACGATCAGCAAATTTGCAGAAGATAGTAAGATCTGTGCGAGTGTTGGGACTGTAGACGACGCTCAATGCCTCAGGCAGATCTTAATGTGTCGGAGGACTGGACTCATCACTGGCAAATGCAGTTTAACGTGGAAACGTGCAGTGCTGTGCATGTGGGCAGGGTGAATGCTCAACACTCATACACCCTTAAGGGAAAAGATCTAAAGCAGGTGGAGGAAGAAGGATCTGGGAATTCTAGTACATAGATAGCTGAAGGTTCATAAGCAATGTCGCGAAGCGCTGGCTAGAGTGAATAGGGTGCTAGGGTGTAATTATAGGACTATTGACTATAAGACCAAGTGCACTATTTTGTCCCTGTACCTTGGTAAGGCCTCACTTGGAATACTGTGTCCAGTTTTGGTCTCCTCACATGGTGGGTGATATTGAGGCTTTGGAGAGGGTGCAGAGGAGGAGCCACTAGACTAATTCCCAATTTAAAGCATCTTCGTTATCAAGATAAGCTAAAAGAGTTGGGACTCCACACTTTAGACAACCGTAGACTTAAGGGTGATCTGATCGAGGTTTATAAGATAATGAAGGGATTAGATTGTGTTTGTGTAGACAGTTTGTTTCAACTAAATAGGTTAGAGAGGAATAATCTCAAGTTGTACAAAGGCAGATCTGGGTTAGATGCTCAGTAAGTTGGTTCTTTTCCCCAGAGAATAGTGGAGCTCTGGAACAGGCTGCCCTCTTGTGCTCTGGACGCCAATTCGCTGAATTCCTTCAAGCGAGAGCTGGACCCGTTTCTGGCTG
Source organism: Somniosus microcephalus (assembly GCF_052327205.1). Classification (NCBI taxonomy): domain Eukaryota; kingdom Metazoa; phylum Chordata; class Chondrichthyes; order Squaliformes; family Somniosidae; genus Somniosus; species Somniosus microcephalus. The sequence goes on along the minus strand of NC_140988.1, from coordinate 378,595,206 downwards.
GGGCGGAGATGACTTTGTGCAATTGGTAGGTGCCGCATTGAGTTATCATGGCCAGGGTGATCTTATCGACTAGTTTCAGAGTCACCTAAGGGCATCGGGAAGGAACTTTCCAGAACTTTTATCCCCATTGGCCTCGGGTTTTTATCTGGTTTTCGCCCCTCCCAGGAGATCGTACAGCCTTTGCAGGGGGTGGGCAGTTGTGTGGGACAGCCGGAATGGACCAGTGGGTCCTTTCCTGTCTGTCATTGTTCAGATGTTTGTACGCCATCCAGGGTCAAACACAACAACAACTTGTATTTATATAGCGGCTTTGACGTAGTAAAACGTCCCAAGCTGCTTCACAGGAGCGATTATCAAACAAAATTTGACACCGAGTCACATAAGGAGATATTAGGACAGGTGACCAAAAGCTTGGTCAAAGAGGTCGGTTTTAAGGAGCATCTTAAAGGAGGAGAGAGAGGTAGAGGCGGAGAGGTTTAGGGAGGGAATTCCAGAGTTTAGGGCCTCGGCAGCAGAAGGCACGGCCGCTAATGGTGGAGTGTTTAAAATTGCCGGTGCGTCAGAGGCCAGAATTGGAGGAGCGCAGAGATCTCGGGGATTTGTGGGGCTGGAGGAGGTTACAGAGATAGGGAGGGGCGAGGGCCATGGAGGGAATCGAAAACAAGGATGAGAATTTTAAATCGAAGGAAAACATGGTGTAGCTCTATAGACTGCATCAGGGGTCAGATACAAAACTGGGAATAATTAAACCCTCTTTCTCATTCACATTTTCAGCAGCATTACAGTAATAAAGAACAAGAAGAGAAAGAATTTGCATTTCTTTGGCACCACAACCTAGCGATGAGGAAAGATTGGATAGGCTGGGGTTGTTTTCTTTGGAACAGAGGAGGCTGAGGGGAGAATTAATTGTGGTGTATAAAATTATGAGGGGCCCTGATAGAGTGAATAGGAAGGACCTATTTCCCTTAGCAGAGAGGTCAATAACCAGGGGGCACAGATTTAAAGTAATTGGTAGAAGGATTAGAGGGGAGTTGAGGAGAACTTTCTTCACCCAGAGGGTGGTGGGGGTCTGGAACTCTCTGCCTGAAAGGGTGGTAGAGGCAGAAACTCTCATCACATTTATAAAGTACTGTGATAGGCACTTGAAGTGCCGAAACCTACAGGGCTGCGGACCAAGTACTGGAAAGTGGGATTAGGCCGGAGAGCTCTTTCTCAGCCGGCACAGACACGATGGGCCGAATGGCCTCCTTCTGTGCCGTAAATTTCTATGACTTGTATCAGACACCTTATGGAGCTGCATGTTATCACTAACAGGAAACAAATTCTCTGATCTTAACAGGTCTATTACTACAGTGTGGGCCTGGCTCAGCCGTGGCTCCGTGGGTAGCACTGCTGGCCTCCGAGTCAGAAAGTTGTGTTCACTCCAGAGACTTGAGCACATAATCTGGGCCGATATTCTCAGTGAAGTACTGAGGGAGTGCTGCACTGTCTGAGGTGCCGTCATTCGCATGAGATTTTAAATTGAGCCCGCCATCTGCCCTCTCAGATGAATGCAAAGGATCCCACGACCATTGAAGAAAAGTGGGGGAGTTCTTCTCGGTGCCATGGGCAAATATTTACCCCTCACCCAACAGTACTAAAAGGAAACTGGTTATCTGGCCGTTATCACATCGCTGTTTGTGGGAGCTTGCTGTGTACAAATTGGCTCCACTGTATCTCAGCTTTCAGAAATGTGCCAGAGTCTTACTTAAAGTGCGGTGCCCAGAATTAGACACAATACTCCAGCTGCGGTCTAACTGGTGAATTATAGAGGTTTAGCATAACTCCCTTGCTTATGCACTCTACTGTTTACAAAGCCCAGGATCCCGTATGCTTTTTTTAACAGCCTTCTCAACCTGCCCTGCCAAGTACTCCTTAGGCAGCCTTTCATAACATCTAATTAGATCACTCAGCGCTTTACATACACTGAACTAACTTTGAATTGCGATTACCGTTCGGTAGGCAAACGCATTCGCCTTTTTGCACACAGCAAGATCCCGCGGGCAGCGGTCAAGCCTGATTTTAGTGGAGTTGGTCGAGGGAAGAATGATCGCCAGGACCCCGGGGATAACCTCCCCTGCTCTTCTTCAAAATAGTTTAAAGGTTGTGGCAGCTCCCAACAGTGTTACCTTGGAGTACCCGCCTCGATCCTGGGTACGGCCCCCCCTCGATCCTGGGTACGGGCCCCCTCGATCCTGGGTACGGCCCCCCTCGATCCTGGGTATGCCCCCCCCACCCTCGATCCTGGATATGGCCCCCCTCGATCCTGGGTATGCCCCCCCACCCTCGATCCTGGATACGGCCCCTCCCTCGATCCTGGGTACGGCCCCCCCTCGATCCTGGGTACGGCCCCCCCTTGATCCTGGGTACGGCCCCCCCTCGATCCTGGGTACGGCCCCCCCTTGATTCTGGGTACGGCCACCCTCGATCCTGGGTATGGGCCCCCCCCCCGATCCTGGGTATGGCAACCCCTCGATCCTGGGTACGGCCCCCCTCAATCCTGGGTATGGCCCCTCCCACCCTCGATCCTGGATACGGCCCCTCCCTCGATCCTGGGTATGACCCCCCCCCTCAATCCTGGGTACGGCCCCTCCCTCGATCCTGGGTATGACCACCCCCTGTCGATCCTGGGTACGGCCCCTCCCTCGATCCTGGGTATGACCCCCCCCCTAGATCCTGGGTACGGGCCCCCCCTCGATCCTGGGTACGGGCCCCACCTCGATCCTGGGTATGACCGCCCCTCGATCCTGGGTATGGCCCCCCTCGATCCTGGGTACGGGCCCCCCCTTGATCCTGGGTGCGGCCCCCCCTTGACCCTGGGTATGGCCCCCCCTCAATCCTGGGTACGGGCCCCGCTCGATCCTGGGTATGTCCCCCCTCGATCCTGGGTACGGCCCCCCTCCCTCGATCCTGGGTACGGGCCCCCCCTTGATTCTGGGTACGGCCCCCCCTCCCTCGATCCTGGGTATGGGTCCCCTCTCGATCCTGGGTACGGCCCCCCTCCCTTGATCCTGGGTACGGGCCCCCCCTCGATACGGGACCCGCTCGATCCTGTGTACGGGCCCCTCCCTCGATCCTGAGTACGCCCCCCCCCCGATCCTGGGTACGGCCCCTGACATGAATCTTGACATTCATGTGAAAATGACTATGAAGTAATACTGGGCGGCCTGCTGGTGGCGCTGTCCAGGGAGAGTATAAATACTTGGGCATGGGCCCAGCTTGCTCAGGACATACTTTAGCAGAAACTAGTGAAGGACACGACTAGATCTCCATGTTGAAAACAGTTGATTAAAGCCTTGTTTAATACTCAGACTGGGTGCCTAACAGTTTTCTTACGTCAGCCCCCCCCCCCTTGATCCTGGGTATGGCCACCCCCCGTCGATCCTGGGTATGGGCTCCCCCCTCAATCCTGGGTACGGGCCCCCGATCCTGGGAACAGGAACCCCCCTCGATCCTGGGTACGGCCACCCCCTCGATCCAGGGTACGCCCCCCCCCTCAATCCAGGGTATGCCCCTGACATACCTATCAATTCATCCAATGAAAAGCGACGAGTTAAGAAAGTAACTATAGGTTTTTATTGGCTAAATAACAGAGCCCACCCTCGTGGGTGATCGGATCCAACAAGGAGGAATACCAGCCAGTCGACCACCTTTATACCTGGGCAGGTAGGTGGAGCCATGGGCGGAGTCAGCAGTGGTCAGCCCAGGTATAACAGCGTGACAAGAGGCGACCTCGTATAGTGATACAACAGTGTGAACAGTGATAACCATAGAGTAACGATATAACAGTGATAACTATAGTGTAACGATAGTGAACGACAAAAGTGGTTTACCACAGCCCCCCCTCAATCCTGGGTACACCCCCCCTCGATCCTGGGTACGGGCCACCCCCTCGATCCTGGGTGCGGGCCCCCCTCGATCCTGGTAACGGATCCTCCTCGATCCAGGTTACGCCCCCCCCCTTGATCCTGGGTACAGGCCCCCCCTGGATCCTGGGTATGGGCCCCCCGCCTTGATCCTGGGTCCGGCCCCCCTCGATCCTGGGTCCGACCCCCCCCTCGATCCTGGGTCCGACCCCCCCTCGATCCTGGGTCCGACCCCCCCCTCGATCCTGGGTACGGGCCCCCTCCTCGATCCTGGGTACGGGCCCCCTCCTCGATCCTGGATACGGGCCCCCCTCTCGATCCTGGGTATGCCCTCCCCCGCTCGATCCTGGGTACGGGCCCCCCCCTCGATCCTGGGTACAGGCCCCCCACCTCAATCCTGGGTACAGGAACCCCCTCAATCCTGGGTACGAGTCCCCCCCTTGAACCTGGGTACGGCCCCCCTCAATGCTGGGTACGAGCCCCCCCCTCGATCCTGGATATGGTCCCTGACATGAATCTTGACATTCATGTGGCAATGACTATGAAGTAATACTGGGCGGCCTGCTGGTGGCATTGTCCAGGGAGAGTATAAATACTCGGACATGGGCCCAGCTTGCTCAGGACATTCTTTAACAGGACCTAGTGAATGGCACGACTAGATCTCCATGTTGAAAACAATTGATTAAAGCCTTGTTTAATATTTAGACCAAGTGCCTAACAGTTTTCTTACATCAGCCCCCGCCACCTTGATCCTGGGTATGGCCACCCCCCGATCCTGGGTACAGCACCCCCCCTCGATTTTGGGTAAGGGGCCCTCCTCGATCCTGGGTACGGCCCCCCTCGATCCTGGCTACGGGCCCCCCTCGATCCTGGCTATGGGCCCCCCTCGATCCTGGGTACGGGCACCCCCCCAGATCCTGGGTACGGGCCCCCCCCCCGGATCCTGGGTAGGGGCCCCCCATCGATCCTGGGTATGGGCCCCCCCCCTCGATCCTGGGTACAGGCCCCCCTCGATTCTGGGTACGGGCCCCCCCCTCGATCCGGGGTATGGGCCCCTCCCCCCCTCGATCCTGGGTATGGGCCCCTCCCCCCCTCGGTCCTGGGTATGGGCCCCTCCCCCCCTCGATCCTGGGTACGGGCCCCTCCCTCGATCCTGGGTACAGGCCCTCCTCGATCCTGGGTACGGGCCCCTCCCTCGATCCTGGGTACGGGCCCTCCTCGATCCTGGGTACGGGCCCCTCCCTCGATCCTGGGTACGGGCCCTCCTCGATCCTGGGCACAGACCTCCCCTCGATCCTGGGTATGAGCCCCCCCCCTCGACCCTGGGTAGGGCCCCCCCCCTCGATCCTGGGTATGAGCCCCCCCATCAATCCTGGGTAGGGCCCGCCCCCTCGATCCTGCAGCCACCTGACCAAGGGGACCAAAGAGTTGGAATAAACGGGTCTTTTTCCGAGTGGCAGGCAGTGACTAGTGGGGTACCGCAGGGATCGGTCCTAGGACCCCAGCTATTCACAATATATATTAATGATCTGGACAAGGGAACTAGATATAATATCTCCAAGTTTGCAGACGACACAAAGCTGGGTGGGCGTGTGTGCTGTGAGGAGGATGCCAAGAAATTCCAGGGTGATTTGGACAGGTTGGGTGATTGGGCAGAAGCATGGCAGATGCAATATAACGCGGATAAATGCGAGGTTATCCACTTTGGTGTCAAAAACAGGAAGGCAGATTATTATCTGAATGGCAATAGATTGGGAGAAGGGGAAGTGCAACGAGACCTGGGTGCCCTTGTGCACCAGTCGCTGAAGGTAAGCATGCAGGTGCAGCAGGCGGTTAAGAAGGCAAATGGTATGTTGGCCTTCGTAGCGAGAGGGTTTGAGTACAGGAACAAGGATGTCTTGCTGCAGTTGTACAGGGCCTTGGTGAGACCACATCTTGAGTATTGTGTGCAGTTTTGGTCGCCTTATCTGAGGAAGGATGTTCTTGCCATGGAAGGAGTTCAGTGAAGATTCACCAGGCTGATACCTGGGATGGCAGGAATGACGTATGAGGAGAGATTGGGCTTATACTCGCTGAAGTTTAGAAGAATGAGAGGGGATCTTATTGAAACTTATAAAATTCTAACAGGACTAGACAGACTAGATGCAGGAAGGATGTTCCCGATGGTCGGGGAGTCCAGAACCAGGGGTCACAGTCTAAGGATAAGGGGTAAGCCATTTAGGACAGAAATGAGGAGGAATTTCTTCACCCAGAGAGTGATGAACCTGTGGAATTCTCTGCCACAGAAGGCAGTTTGAGGCCAATTCATTAAATATATTCAAGAAGGAGTTGGATATATTTCTTAAGGCTAAAGGGATCAAGGGATATGGGGAGAAGGCAGGGACAGGGTACTGAATTTGGATGATCAGCCATGATCTCATTGAATGGCGGAGCAGGCTCGAGGGGCCGAATGGCCTACTCCTGCTCCTATCTTCTATGTTTCTATGTTACAGTGTGCCACCAGGAGTCACGCCGATACATAACCGAGGGCCATGGGACTCACTGCGAACCACAGAACATATTAGCAACTGAATACAAAGGAAGAAAGAAAGAAAGAAAGAAACAACATACATTTCTATAGCGCCTTTCACGACCTCAGGACCTCCCAAAGCGCTTTACAGCCAATGAAGTACTTTTGAGGTGTGGTCACTGTTTTAATTGTAGGAAATGTGGCTGCCATTTGCGCACAGCAAGCTCCCACAAGCAGCAATGAGATAGCGACCAGATAATCTGTTTTTTTTTAGTGATTTTGCTTGAGGGGTAAGTAATGGCCCAGGACACTGGGGAGAACTACTCTCCTTCTCTTCAAAATAGTGGCCATGGGATTTTTTATGACCACCCGAGAGGGAAGACAGTGCCCTGGGATTAACATCTCATCAGAAAGACCGCCCCTCCGACAGTGCGGCACTCCCTCAGTGCTGCACTGCGAGTGTCGGCCTGGATTAGGTGCTCTATGGGGGACGGTATGTTACTGGAATAAAAAGCTGGCATCAGTTATGGTGACCATGAAACTACTGGATTGTCGTAAAAACCCATCTGGTTCACGCAAGTCCTTTAGGGAAGGAAATCTGCTGCCCTTACCCGGTCTGGCCGATATGTGACTCCAGACCCACAGCAATGTGGTTGACTCTTAACTGCCCTCTAGTGTTCAAGAAGGCTGCTCACCACCACCTTCTCAAAGGGCAATGAGCGATGGGCAATAAAGGCCAGCCATGCCAGTGACGCCCACATCTCATGAACGAATTTTTTAAAAAGTCCCCAAAGTGGGACTTGAACCCTTGACCTTCTGACCCCCAGAGGCAAGAGTGCTACCCACTGAGCTGCAGTTGACAGCGTGTGTAACCATGCCGTCGGTTTATCTATCGGAGGTGTGGCAAGACAAAACAACATCTGCACATATACAACTTGTCACGGATCAGCTGAAGGACATTCTTGCCCGCGCACAGGGGGGTTTTTGTGACTATCTCTCCGATCAACACATCTAATCTGATGCTTTCTTTCATCTGCAGCACTCAACCTGTGAGAAACTCGTCAAGGTGAACAAATCTGATCTTTGTTTCTCTTTCATTATTTTCAGGAAGTTATGCTAAGCCTTTATAAAACACTAGTTTGGTCCCGAGCTGGAGTATTGTGTCCAATTCTGGGCACCACGCTTTTTAGGAAAGGTGTGAAGGCTTTGGAGAGGGTGCAGAGGAGATTTACTAGAATGGTTCCAGGGATGAGGGATTCTTCTCCTTCTTAGGCAGTCCCTCGGAACCGAGGACGACTTGCTTCCACATTAAAAATGAGTTCTCAGGAGACTGATGAGTCCAATGCGGGACCTACAGTCTCTGTCACAGGTGGGGCAGACGGTGGTTGAAGGGGCGGGTGGGTGGGGTGCTTGGGTTGACGCGTGCTCCTTGCGCTGCCTGCGCTTGGCTTCCGCTTGCTCCCGGCGAAGAGACTCGAGGTGTTCGGCGCCTTCCCGGATGCTTCTCCTCCACTTTGTACGGTCTTGGGCCAGGGATTCCCAGGTGTCGATGGGGATGTTACACTTTTTCAAGGAGGCTTTGAGGGTATCAGTTATGTGGATAGACTCGAGAAGCTGGAGTTGTTCTCCTTGGAGCAGAGAAGGCAAAGAGGAGATTTGATAGAGGTGCTCAAAATCATGAAGGGTTCAGATAGAGTAAATACAGAGAAACTGTTTCCAGTGGCAGAAGGGTCGATAACCAGAGGCACAGATTTAAGATGATTGGCAAATGAACCAGAGGCGACATGAGGAAAAACATTTTTACACAGCGAGTGGTGAGGATTTGAAATGCACTGTCTGATAGGGTGGTGGAGACAGATTCAAAAGCAGCCTTCAAAAGGGAATTGGATAAATACTTGAAGGAGAAAAAATTGCAGGGATATGGGGAGAGAGCGGGGGGAGTGGGACTAACTGGATTGCTCTTCGAAAGAGCCGGCACTGACTCGATGGGCCGAATGGCCTCCTTCTGTGCTGTACTATTCTATGATTCCATGATTCACTACAAGCCCTGATTCCTTGCTTCCTGCCCATGATGCTTGAGTTTTACAGGGGCATTGAGACCAATTATTAACTCATAGGACCTTTCTTGAATTCTACAGCCTCCAATACAGTGAACTAAGCCAGCTCTCTTCCATAGCCCCTGGGCAGTGGGAGAGGACAGTAGGGGGCTGGGAAAGGGAGGGGGGATTGCTGGGAGACTGGGAGAGGAGGGGGGGCTGGGCGAGTCAGAGAGGACGGGGTGATGGGAGAGTGGGATGGGGGATGCTAGGATGTGATGGTGTTCTCATGCGCCTGCTGCCCTTGTCCTTCTGGGTGGTGGAGGTCACGGATTTGGGAGGTGCTGTCGAAGGAGCTGCAATGCATCCTGTATAGATGCATCTTGAAGGAACAGTAATTTATTTCCAAGTCAGGATGGTGTGTGACTTGGAGGGGAACTTGGAGGTGGTGGTGTTCCCATGCACTTGCTGCCCTTGTCCTTCAAGGTGGAAGAGGTCGCGGGTTTGGGAGGTGCTGTGGAAGAAGACTTGGCAAGTTGCTGCAGTGCATCTTGTAGATGGTACACACTGCAGCCATGGTACGCCGGTGGTGGAGGGAGTGAATGACCTGCTCCAGTAGTCACGTAATTATGTGGCTGATTCAGTTGCGTTTCTTGTCAATGGCATTAAATGAAATATTTCCTTCAACAGTATTAACATCAAGGATCACAAAATATTAACGAAATAGAATAATTACAATGAGTACTGCCCCTCCAACAGTGCAGCACTCCCTCAGTACTGCCCCTCTGACAGTGCAGCGCTCCCTCAGTACCGCCCCTCTGACAGTGCAGCGCTCCCTCAGTACTGCTCCTCTGACAATGCAGCACTCCCTCAGTACTGCCCCTCCGACAGTGCGGCGCTCCCTCAGTACTGCCGCTCCGACAGTGCGGCGCTCCCTCAGTACTGCCGCTCCGACACTGTAGCACTCCCTCAGTACTGCCCCTCCGACAGTGCGGCGCTCCCTCAGTACTGCCCCTCCGACAGTGCGGTGCTCCCTCAGTACTGCCCCTCCGACAGTGCAGCACTCCCTCAGTACTACCCCTCCGACAGTGCGGCGCTCCCTCAGTACTGCCCCTCCGAAAGTGCAGGACTCCCTCAGTACTACCCCTCCGACAGTGCGGCACTCCCTCAGTACTGCCCTCCGACAGTGTGGCTGTCCCTCAGTACTGCCCCTCCGACAGTGCAGGACTCCCTCAGTACTACCCCTCCGACAGTGCGGCGCTCCCTCAGTACTGCCCCTCCGACAGTGCAGGACTCCCTCAGTACTACCCCTCCGACAGTGCGGCACTCCCTCAGTACTGCCCTCCGACAGTGTGGCTGTCCCTCAGCACTGCCCCTCTGACAGTGCAGCACTCCCCCAGTACTGCCCCTCCAACAGTGCAGGACTCCCTCAGTACTGCCCCTCCGACAGTGCAGCGCTCCCTCAGTACTGCCCCTCCGACAGTGCAGCACTCCCCCAGTACTGCCCCTCCGACAGTGCAGCGCTCCCTCAGTGCTGACCCTCCGACAGTGCAGCGCTCCCTCAGTACTGCCCCTCCGACAGTGCAGCGCTCCCTCAGTACTGCCCCTCCGACAGTGCAGCGCTCCCTCAGTACTGCCCCTCCGACAGTGCAGCGCTCCCTCAGTGCTGACCCTCCGACAGTGCGGCGCTCCCTCAGTACTGCCCCTCCGACAGTGCAGCACTCCTTCAGTACTGCCCCTCCGACAGTGCGGCGCTCCCTCAGTGCTGACCCTCCGACAGTGCAGCGCTCCCTCAGTACTGCCCCTCCGGCAGTGCAGCACTCCTTCAGTGCTGCCCCTCCGACAGTGCAGCGCTCCCTCAGTGCTGACCCTCCGACAGTGCAGCGCTCCCTCAGTACTGCCCCTCCGACAGTGCAGCGCTCCCTCAGTGCTGACCCTCCGACAGTGCAGCACTCCCTCAGTACTGCCCCTCCGAAAGTGCAGCACTCCCTCAGTACTGCCCCTCCGACAGTGCAGCGCTCCCTCAGTACTGCCCCTCCGACAGTGCAGCGCTCCCTCAGTGCTGACCCTCCAACAGTGCAGCACTCCCTCAGTACTGCCCCTCCGACAGTGCAGCGCTCCCTCAGTGCTGACCCTCCAACAGTGCAGCGCTCCCTCAGTACTGCCCCTCCAACAGTGCAGCACTCCCTCAGTACTGCCCCTCCGACAGTGCAGCGCTCCCTCAGTACTGCCCCTCCGACAGTGCAGCGCTCCCTCAGTGCTGACCCTCCAACAGTGCAGCGCTCCCTCAGTGCTGACCCTCCAACAGTGCAGCGCTCCCTCAGTACTGCCCCTCCAACAGCGTGGCTGTCCCTCAGTGCTGACCCTCCAACAGTGCAGCGCTCCCTCAGTAGTGCCCCTCCGACAGTGCAGCACTCCCTCAGTACTGCCCCTCCGACAGTGCAGCACTCCCTCAGTACTGCCCCTCCGACAGTGCAGCGCTCCCTCAGTGCTGCCCCTCCGACAGTGCAGCGCTCCCTCAGTGCTGCCCCTCCGACAGTGCAGCACTCCCTCAGTGCTGCCCCTCCGACAGTGCAGCACTCCCTCAGTACTGCCCCTCCGACAGTGCAGCGCTCCCTCAGTGCTGCCCCTCCGACAGTGCAGCACTCCCTCAGTACTGCCCCTCCGACAGTGCAGCACTCCCTCAGTACTGCCCCTCCGACAGTGCAGCACTCCCTCAGTACTGCCCCTCCGACAGTGTGGCACTCCCTCAGTACTGCCCCTCCGACAGTGTGGCACTCCCTCAGTACTGCCCCTCCGACAGTGCTGCGCTCCCTCAGTCCTGCCCCTCCGACAGTGCAGCACTCCCTCAGTGCTGCCGCTCCGACAGTGCAGCACTCCCTCAGTACTGCCCCTCCGACAGTGCAGCACTCCCTCAGTGCTGCCCCTCCGACAGTGCAGCACTCCCTCAGTACTGCCCCTCCGACAGTGCAGCGCTCCCTCAGTACTGCCCCTCCGACAGTGCAGCGCTCCCTGAGTACTGCCCCTCCGACAGTGCAGCACTCCCTCAGTACTGCCCCTCCGACAGTGCAGCGCTCCCTCAGTGCTGACCCTCCGACAGTGCAGCACTCCCTCAGTACTGCTCCTCTGACAGTGTGGCACTCCCTCAGTACTGCAGTGTGTTGCTCAGCCTGGATTTTGTGCTCAAATCTCCGGAGTGGAGTTTGAACCCACAACCTTCTGACTCAGAGATGAGAGAGAGTGCTGCCCACTGAGCCACAAGGATTCAAGCCATGGTAGTGCATTTAACCCACGGAGTCAGCAGGGAGTGAGGTCATCTCATTTTATGATTTATTTACTTTTTCTTTTAAACGTCTCTGCTCAATTTTATTTTGTTGAACTACTCGCCCACACCACATCCTCCCCTGTGACCAGCACTGAGGAAGCACTGCTCATGGGAAAGGAAGAGAAGAGTTGAAAGGGAGGAGGGGTGACTCACCTTTTTGGATCTTGGGATCCACTCCAGTTCAGATTGGAAGTTCCTCTGTCTCGCTCTCTCTCCGTTGACTGTAATGGCCCTAGAGGGGTCTCAAATATCATTCTACATAGATGAGGCCACTCGCAGTAAAAGCTTTTTTTGAAAAAACTTCATTCTCAGTGATGTGGGCGTCGCTGGCAAGGCCGGCATTTATGCGCCCATCCCGAGCTGTCCGGAGAAGGTGGTGGTGGGCCTCCTTCTTGAACTGCTGCAGTCCACATTCTTGGATACAACTGAGCGTCTTGCTGGACCACTTCAGAGTCAACTACGCTGGTGTGGGGATTTGGAGTCACACATGGGCCCAGGCCGGGTAAGGACAGCAGGTTTCCTTCCACTAAATGGACATTAGTGAACCCATTGGGTTTTATTACAACAAATCCAACAAGCTTCATGATCACTTTTTACCCAGACCCGCTTTTTATTATCCAGATTTTTCTCTTAAACGGAATTCCAATTCTCAAACCATCACGGTCGGGATTCGCACTCACTTTCCCTGGATTATTAGTCCAGTAGCAGAACCACTGCAGCACCCTACTCTGTCAGACTACCTGTGACTCACAGAGAGTGGGGACTGGAGTCACACAGAGGCCCGATTGGGTAAGGACAACAGGTTCTCTTCCGTCAGGACATTACATCAGTGAACCAGTTAGGCCTTTTCCAACAACCTTCCATGGTCATTTTCTGATGCCAACCCACAAAACACCAGATTAGTTGAACTCAGTTTCACTAATTGCTATGGTGGGATTTGAACTTCTGACCTCTAGTGTGACTAATCCAGTACACAACCACTTAGCTACCGTACCCAATTGTACATGATCACTCCGTCTAGCTTTGGTGGTTCTGGTTGAGGGAAAAATGTTAACCAGGACACTGGTAGAACACACCTGCTCTTCCTCAAAGAACATCACATCCAACCCTGCAACATTCACAGGATTACATCGGATATACGGCACAGAAACAGGCCATTCGGCCCAACCAGTCCATGCCGCCGTTTATGCTCCACTCGAGCCTCCTCCCGTCTTTCCTCATCTCAATCTATCAGGATAACCCTCTATTCCCTTCTCCCTCATATGTTTGTCCAGCCTCTCCTTACACACAGCTACAGTATTCGCTTCAACCTGTGGTAGCGAGTTCCACATTCTCACCACTCTCTGGGTAAAGAAGTTTCTTCTGTATTCCCTGTTGGATTTCTTGGTGACTATCTTATATTAATGGCCTCTAGTTTTGCTCTTCCCCACAAGTGGAAACACTCGCTCTGTATCCATTCTATCAAAACCTTTCATGATTTTAAAGACCTCTATTAGGTCACCCTTCTCTTTTCAAGCAAAAAGAGACCCAGCCTGTTCATCCTTTCCTGATATGTATAACCTCACATTTCTGGTATCATCCTTGTAAATCTCCTCTGCACCCTCTCCAGTGCCTCTAGATCCTTTGTATAACATGGCGACCAGAATTGCACGCAGTGCTCCAAGTGTGGTCAAAGGTTCAATACAAGTTTAGTATAACTTCTCTACTTTTCAATTCTATCCCTCTAGAAATAAACCCCAGTGCCTGGTTGGCTCTCTGTATGGCCTTGTTAACCTGATTCCTTCAGTGCTGCGCAGGAGTGTCAGCCTAACTCGTGTGCTTGAGCCCTGCAATGGGGCTGAACCCACATATTCTGACTACCACCGAACCAAGTAAATATTTATCCCTCAATCAACATCACTGAAAACAGATGATCTGGTCATCATCACATTGCTGCTTGTGGGAGCTTGCTGTGCGCAAATTGGCTGCCACGTTTCCTACATTACAACAGTGACCGCACTTCAAAAAGTACTTCATTGGCTGTAAAGCGCTTTGGGACGACCCGGGGTCGTGAAAGGCGCTATAGAAATGCAATTTCTTTCTTTTTTCGTGAAAACCACCCTTCAGAGAATCAGAGAATCTGAGAGCACAGAAAGAGGCCATTCGGCCCGTCGTGCCTGTGCCGGCTCTTTGAAAGGAGCGATCCTATCTAGTCCCACTCCCCCGAGAGTTTTCACCATAACCCCAGAAATGAGTCCTCTTCAAGTACATGAAGTCTGTTTCTACAACGTGTACACAAGGTCCAAGCGTTGGGAGAAAGCCTGACCGCTAACAGACACTGTAGTCCCTCCCTAGACTTGAACACACAACAGCCAAGTGCCAACATCTGGAATTTTGGTCGGATCACCCCACGAAGGGTGACGGGATCAAGGGATATGGGGAAAAGGCAGGGACAGGGCACTGAATTTGGATGATCAGCCATGATCTCATTGAATTGCGGAGCAGGCTCGAGGGGCCAAATGGCCTACTCCTGCTCCTATCTTCTATGTTTCTATGAACGTGCCATAAACACTCAGTCCCTTCTCTCCTCAGGGACACTTCTCCATTCTATATGACATTTTGAGACGGGAGATATTCGATTTGCTGACCCGCATCTACCCTTGTTTAAAATGGACATCCCACCATCTTATTTGCCCATCTGTTCATGATCTGTTTCCCTGTTTCCTACTTTATGATGTAAGTGAACAGTCCCAGTTATTAAAATGACGGTTGTACAGGGACTTTTTCGGTGAACTGAATATAAACTCAAGCCATCTGAAAGATTGTCATCCAGAGAGCAACTGGGTGCTATCGCATTTCCCATCCTCCCCTCTTCCCTAATCTGCATAAACACGCCTCCTTCCTCCGGCTGTCATACTCAGAGTGCCCAACAGGTGGAGCTCCAACATTACGGAACAAATGCCGATCGACCAATGCCGACAGATTGAGTTTGCTGCTGCTTGGGTTTCACTGTTTCATTTTCCAACTCATATCTCACCCACGATATCGAATTTCCTTCAGGGAAGGAAACCTGCCGTTCTTACCGGGTCTGGGCCTATATGTCTCAGTGGGTAGCCCCCTCTCTCCCCTCTGGAGTCAGAGGATTGTGGAGTTCAAGTCCTGAGACTTGAGTACGTAATCCAGGCTGACACTCCCAGTGCAGTGCCGAGGGAGCGCTGCACTGTCGGAGGTGCCGTGTTTCGGATGAGACATTAAACCGAGGCCCCATCTGCCCGCTCAGGTGGACATAAAAGATCCCGCAGCCACTATTTCGAAGAAGAGCAGGGGAGTTCTCCCCGGTGTCCTGGGGCCAATATTTATCCCTCAACCAACATCACTAAAACAGATTATCTGGTCATTATCACATTGCTGTTTGTGGGAGCTTGCTGTGCGCAAATTGGCTGCTGCGTTTCCCACATTACAACAGTGACTACACTTCACAAAGTACTTCATTGGCTGTAAAGCGCTTTGGGACGTCCTGAGGTTGTGAAAGGCGCTATAGAAATGCAAGTCATTACTGCTTTGGTTATGTTCTAAAAATATTGGCCGAGTCACCGGGGAGAAGTCCCCTACTCTTCTTAGAATACTGTCTTGGGATTTTTCTTTCCATCCCGGTCATACTGGGAGTGTCAGCCTAGATTGTGTGTTCGAGTCTCTGGAGTGGGACTTGAATTCAGAGGTGAGAGTGCTGCCCACTGAGACACAGCTGAATTTAACATTGCGGCTCACCTCAACCATTTCCTCACTTCACACACCCCACACACACACACCCTCACACTCTCACACTCTCACATACAAACACTCTCACACACACCCCCCCCACAAACACACACTCACACCCTCGCACACACTCACACCCTCGCACACACTCACACACACCACACACACACACACCCCACTCACACACTCACACTCACACACTCTCACACTCGCACACCCCACACCAACACACTCACACTCACACACCACACAAACACACACACTCACACACTTCACACACTCCCACACTCACACACCCCACACAAACACACACACTCACCCCACAAACACACACACACTCGCACACACACTCGCACACACACTCGCACACACACGCACACTCACACAAATACACACACACACACTCACACACGCTCACACACACTCACACACACTCACTCATGCACTCACACACATACACACACACACTCACACACACCCACGCGCGCACACACAACCGCGCGCGCATGCACACCCGCGCGCACACACACCCCCGCGCGCACACACACACTCACACACACACCCGCACCACACACACTCACACACACACCCGCGCACACACCCGCGCACACACACACTAACACACACACTCACACATACACACCCGCGCACACACACGCACTCACATGCACTCACATACACTCACACACACTCACACACACAAACACACTCACACCCACACACACACACACACACACAAACTCACCCACCCACACACACAGACTCACACTCACACACACACCTGCACACACACACCCGCATACACTCACACACCCGCACACACACACTCACACTCGCACACACACACTCACACTCACACACACACCCGCACACACAGACTCACTCTCACACACTCACAAACACACACTCATACACTCACACACACACCCGCACACACACAGCCGCACACACACACACAGCCACACACCCGCACACACACACACATGCACGCACAATCCTCTAAGTGAAGAAATTCTTCCTCATCTCGGTCTTAAATGGCCTACCCCTTATCCTGAGTGATGTAAAAAGACTACTAAGCACTTGGTTTAAGTATAAAACAAGGCTTTAATCGAATGTTTCACAACCATGAGATTCTAGTTACATCACTAGTTCCTGGTTACAAAAACGTCCTGAGCAAGCTGGGCCCACGCCCGAGTATTTATACTCCTTGGATGGCGCCACCAGCTGGCCGCCCAGCGTTATTTCATGAGTCATTTCTCCATGAATTATAAGATTCATGACATTCTTCCTGCCTGAAAGATTTGGAAGTCTGACGACTTCCTTCTAGCGGATTAGGCGGACCACGAATAGCCGCAGTCTTTTAGATCTTTGTTTGTGGCTGGAAGGCACGCCTCCCCGGACCGTGTCTTGGTCCCTGGGTCACTTGGTCTGTACTGGTAGATCGACAGGGCCCGTGTCGCCTTGATCGACCTGAGGAAGACGGGGGGGAGATTGTGACTCCGGGTGCGGGTCCCCACAGGCGCAGAGCTGGCTTCATCTTGCTTGGTAGCCGGGGATTGACCGGCGTCCTGGCTTCGGGCGGCCATCCCGTGGGGAGTGCTCGGCTCCTCGAGTTGATCCGGTGGAGTAGCCGGCAGATCCCTTGATGTCCCAGGTAGGGCGTCATCCTCAAAGGAGCGCAGAGTGTCGGCATCATCACCATGGGTTCCTCTGCCAGTTGGGTCCGTGGGACCGGTTGGACAGGGAGCCAGATCTCGGAGTGAAACGGTGGACTCCCGGCCATCAGGGTACCGCACGTGCGCGTATGTGGGATTAACGTCTGTTAGTTCCACCTCGTCGACATGTGGATCATTTTTGGAAGATTGGACAAATCTTCGGAGCAGCACAGGGCCGGGAGCTGCCAACCATGACGGTAGGGACATCCCATGAGTGGAGCGATGCTGGAACCTGAAGAATCGCTCGTGAGGAGTGACATTGGTGGATGTAGAAAGAAGAGACCTGATGGAATGCAACACGTCAGGGAGCATAATTTCCCACTGCTGGTCCGGTAGGTTGCGTGACCTCAGTGCAAGACGAACAGCGTTCCAAATGATAGCGTTGTATCTCTCAACCTGTCCGTCACCGATGGGATGGTACGGTGTCGTTTTACTTGTGCCGATTCCCCGTTGGGAAAGATAACTTTTGAGTTCGCTTGACATGAAGGAGGGACCCCGATCAGAGTGGATGAAATTGGCCATACCGTGAAGGGAAAAGACTTGATCGAGGCATTTGATCACTGTGGAAGTAAGCATATTGGGACAGGGGAAAGCAAAGGGAAAGCGTGAGTAAGGAAGTTGGTGTTTCGCGTTGAGGAAGGCAATGGCCCTTTAAAGTCAATGCTGAGTCGCTGCATAGGCTGCATAGCGTGTATGAGCGAGCCATCCGATGGACTGAAGAATTGTGGTTTTAATTCCGCACAGATTCTACAGGTGGAGCAAGTTCTTTTCACATCTTCCGTAGAAAATGGGAGATTTTTAGATCGCACGAAGTGCAACATACGGGTAACGCCAGGATGGCATAAGTCAGTATGAAGATCCGCCAGAGTCGAAGTTGACATAGAAGAGCAGAATGCCCGCGTGAGGGTATCCGGAGCCACATTCTCTTTGCCGGGTCGATAATGTATGGTGTATCCAAAGGTGGCCAATTCCACCCTCCAGAGTTGTATTTTGTTATTCTTGATCTTAGTGCGTTTCCAGTTATCCAGCATAAAGGCCACGGAGCGCTGATCGGTTATAAGCGTGAAATGGCGATGAGCGAGAAAATGACTCCATTTATTTACAGCTTCGATGATGGCCGTAGCCTCCTTCTCGACAGGAGGATAATGGAGCTCGCTACCCTGCAAAGTTCTGGACGGAAATGCAACGGGTCGACCACCTTGATTCAAGGTAGCCAAGATCGCCACCTCCGATGCATCGCACTCGACCACGAAAGGAAGATTTTCATCGATGGAACGAGGCGTGGCTTTTTCCAGTTGTCGCTTGAGGAGGTTGAAAGCTGAAATAGCCGTTGCCTCCAATGGAAATGACTTTGCGTGAAGCAGGGGCTGGATCTTGTCGGAGAAGTGGGGTATCCACTTCGCATAATAGGCGAACATGCCGAGTGCCCGACGAAGAGAGCCGAGATTCGTAGGGGGAGGGAGCTCCTGAAGCGGACAAAGTTGCTCTGGATCCAGTTTGATGACACCGTTGCCCACCCAGTAGCCAAGGATGTTGATTGATGGCACAGATTTCACAGATTTGGACTCATTTAAGGTTAAGTTGCGACATCGGAGAACATTAAAAAATTTCTGGAGGTTGGCATCATGCTCCTTCTGGTCATGACCAGCAATGGTGATATTATCCAGATATGGAAAAGTGTCCATTAAGTTCTCCTGTTTGACTAGGCTATCCATTGCCCATTGAAAGACAGCCACCCCATTGGTGACCCCAAATGGAAGGCGACAAAACTGATAAAGCCGACTATTGGCCTCAAAGGCCGTATACTTCTTGTCAGAGTCCTTTAACGGTACTTGATGATATGCGCTCTTTAAATCAAAAGTTGAAAATACCTAGTAGTTGGCAAGGTTATTGACCATGTCATTGATGCGTGGTAGTGGGTAGGCATCCAGGTCGGTATACTGGTTAATAGTTTGCGAGTAATCGATGCAAAGACGTTTCTTGTGTTGCTTCAGAGGATTTTTAACAACGACGACTTGAGCCCGCCAGGAAGACAAACATGGCTCAATGATACCATTAGCTAGAAGGCGAGAGATTTCTGCCTTGCTAAAGGATCGATTATGTTGGCTGAAATGTCATGATTTAGTGACTATGGGCTTACATCGGGGGGAAAGATTGGCAAACAAGGAGGACTTGTCAAGCGAAGCCACCGAAAGCGCACAAAATGGTACTTTGGAAATAGTAAGCTCCGGCTTTGACCCTCCAAACTCGAAAGTGAGTCTTTTGTGTTGCTTCTGGAAATCCTGCCCAGGAGCACATCACTGCATAGGTTTTTGAGCACCCCAAGCCGGGTGGAGAAGTAAGTGCGGCCATTGAGAATATGGTCGACAAGACAAAAGCCGGAAGAGTTGGTGGTCAGTGTCGTCAGAGCCATTGCAATTTCCCTGTCCGAGGGGCAAATGCGCAGTTTTAACTAACTAACAGCCCGCTCACTAATGAAGCTGTCAGAGCTGCATGAGTCGATTAGTGCACTCAAAATGTGTCCATTTACCGAAGACTTTGTGGCTGCATGGGACAGACTTTGGGGAAAAACAGCTGTGATGGGAGGAGGGGCAGTTTTACCCTTGACAGCTGTAACCTTAGTAGTGGTTCTTGGGGGAGGAGCAGTTTTATAAATTGCAGCTGTAACCTTAGTAGTGGCTCTTGGGGGAGGAGCAGTTTTATAGATAGTAGCTGCAAAACTAACAGGGGCTCTCGACCGGTATACCTTAGAAAAGTGGCCTTTCTTACTAACAGAGGCTCTTGACTGGCATACCTTAGAAAAGTGACCTTTCTTACTGCAATGATTGCAGACTGCGTTACGAGCAGGACAAAATTTCCTATAGTGGAATGCACCTCCACAGAAGAAACACTTCCTTCCAGATTGCCAAGATGCCGCTAGGGCAGTGTCATCATCAGTGAAGGCTTCTAGGGTAGGGTTGTCATCAGCCAGGTTGGAGTCATCATTAGTGCAGGCTTCTGCCCGATACCTATCGAAGGAGTCACTAAAAGTGATAGCAGCAGCCCGTGCACGTGGTGAAAGATAGGTATCTGCATTCCTCTTTGCTAAGTCCAGGGAACACGCCTGGTCATAGGCAGTCTGTAACTTGAGGGTTTTATTCTCCAACAGACGCTGACATATGAAGGGAGACGCAATTCTATTATTAAAGGAATCACGAATTAACTCCTCCTGGTACTGCTCAACTGTGACAGCTTCAAGATTACAATCCTTGCTGAGCCTGCGAAGTTTCTGAAGGAATTCGTCAAGTGATTCCCCGGTTATTGTTGAGTTGTGGCCAGTAGATGCTGAGAAAAATTTTGTTTGGGGCCTTAACATATAGTTGCTGTAGTATTTGGATAGCGGCGTCATAGTCTACACAGTCTTCGATATAGTCAAACACATGAGAAGATACATAATTGGCAAGCATTCGTAACTTATTACGAACATTCTCACCACACTCCTCAAGGAAGTTGCTGAAGGTACGATACCAGTGTTTCCATACCTTGGCAGCTATAAGTGAATCCGGGTCCAGGTCGAGATGGGCGGGTCTGAGTAGTTTCTCCATGATGGATCGATTACTTCGTCCGAGTTACCTTCTACAATTTGAGTCGTAGCCGTCAGTTCCCAAAACCACTCAGAGCTTGGAGCAGGTCAGTTGATTAAATTGATGTAAAACGACTACTGACCACTTGGTTTGTGTATAAAACAAGGCTTTAATCAACTGCTTCACAACCATGAGATTCTAGTTACATCACTAGTTCCTGGTTACAGAAACATCCTGAGCAAGCTGGGCCCATGCCCGAGTATTTATACTCCTTGGACGGCGCCACCAGCTGGCCGCACAGTGTTATTTCATGAGTCATTTCTCCATGAATGATAAGATTCATGACACTGAGACTGTGCCCCCTAGTTCTAGACACTCCAGCCAGGGGAAACAACCTCTCAGCATCTACCCTGTCAATCCCCTTCAGAATCTTGTATGTTTCAATGAGATCACCTCTCATTCTTCTAAACTCCAGAGAGTATCGGCCCATTCTACACAATCTCTCCTCATAGGACAGTTCTCTCATCCCAGGAATCAATCTAGTGAACCTTCGTTGCACCGCCTCCAAGGCAAGTATATCCTTCCTTAGATAAGGAGACCAAAACTGTGCCCAGTACTCCAGGTGTGGTCTCACCAAGGCCCTGTACAATTGTAGCAAGACTTCCTCACTCTTATACTCCAACCCCCTTGCAATAAAGGCCAACATGCCATTTACTTTCCTTATTGCTTGCTGAACCTACATGCTAGCTTTCTGTGTTTCTTGCACAAGGACACCCAAATCTCTCTGAACACCAACATTTGAAAGTTTCTCAACATTTAAAAAATATTCTGTTTTTCTATTCTTCCTACCAAAGTGAATAACCTCACATTTCCCTACATTATACTCCATCTGCCACCTTACTGCCCACTCACTCAGTCTATCTATATCCCTTTGCAGACTCTGTGTTCTCCTCACAGCTTACTGTCCCACCTGCTTCGTATCATCAGCAAACTTGGATACATTACACTCGGTCCCTTCATCTAGGTCATTAATATAGATTGTAAATAGCTGAGGCCCCAACACTGATCCTTGCGGCATCCCACTAGTTACAACCTGCCAACCTGAAAAAGATCCGTCTTTCCCTACTCGTCTGTTTTCTGTCCATTAACCAACCCTCTATCCATGCTACTGTATTACCCCCAACCCCATGAGCCCTAATCTTGCATAATAACCTTTTATGTGGCACCTTATCGAATGCCTTTTGGAAATCCAAATATACTATATCCACCGGTTCCCCTTTATCTACCCTGTTAGTTACATCCTCAAAAAACTCTAATAAATTTGTCAAACACGATTTCTCTTTCATAAAACCATGTCGACTCTGCCTAATCATGTTATGATTTTCTAAGTGCCCTGATTCCACTTCCTTAACAATGGATTCCAGCATTTTCCCGACGACTGATGTCAGGCTAACTGGCCTGTAGTTCCCTGTTTTCTCTCTCCCTCCTTTCTTGAATAGAGGTGTTACATTTGCGACCTTCCAATCCGCTGGGACTGGTCTAGAATCTGGGGAATTTTGGAAGATCAAACTAATATCTCTGCAGCCACCTCTTTTAGAACCCTAGGATGTAGGCCGTCAGGTCCAGGGGATTTGTCAGCTTTTAGTCCCATTAGTTTCTCTAGTACATTTTCTCTACTTATATTAATTACGTTAAGTTCCTCACCCTCATTAGACTTTTAGTTCCCCACCATTTTTGGTATGCTTTTTCTGTCTTCTACTGTGAAGACAGATACAAAATGTCTGCCATTTCTTTATTCCCCATAATAATTTCTCCTTAAAGTAATTGGTAGGAGGTTTAGAGGGGATTTGAGGAGAAATATTTTCACCCAGAGGGTGGTGGGGGTCTGGAACTCACTGCCTGAAAGCATGATAGAGGCAGGAACTCTCATCACATTTAGAAAGTACTGTGATATCCACTTGAAGTGCCGTAACCTACAGGGCCACGGACCAAGAGCTGGAAAGTGGGATTAGGCTGGAGAGCTCTTTGCCGGCCGGCACGGACACAATGGGCCGAATGGCCTCCTTCCATGCTGTAAATTTCCAGGATTCTATGATACCTGGTCTGGCTCCAGTCCCACACCATGATGGCTGACTCTCAATTGCTCTTTGCTGTGGCCTTGCAGACACCTCTGAAATAAAAACATAAAATGCTGGAGATACTCAGCAGGTCAGGCAGCATCTGTGAAGAGAGAAACAGAGTTAACGTTTCAGGTCGATGATCAGAACTGGAAAAAAGCAGGAAATGGAACAGATTTTTAAGCAAGTGTAGGGGCTGGGAAAGGGGGGAGGGGATGAAAGAACAAAAGGGAAGGTCGGTGATAGGATAGAAGGCAGGAGAGGTTAAGAGACATTAAGAGATATTCAAGGCAAGAGGAGATGGTAATGGGACAGGTTAAGAAACAAAGGATGGCTCGAGATGAAGTGTGAATTGTGCTGGCAGAATGAAGGACAGCTGCCATGTGGGGAAGAAGAAAAAAAAACACAGACAAAAAGTGTGGATAAAAAATATAAATATGATAGGGGCCGAGGTTATGATCTGAAATTGTTAAACTCTATGTTGAGTCCAGAAGGCTGTAAAGTGCCGAATCGGAAGATGAGGTGCTGTTCCTCGAGCTTACGCTGAGCTTCCGTGGAACAATGCAAGAGGCCGCGGACGGAGAGGTCAGAGTGGGAATGGGGCGGTGAATTAAAGTGACAGGCGACCGGAAGCTCGGGGTCCCCCTTACGGACTGAACGGAGGTGTTCCACAAAGTGGTCACCCAATCTGCGTTTGGTCTCCCCAATGTAGAGGAGACCGCATCGTGAGCAGCGAATACAGTATACTAGATTGCAAGAAGTACAAGTAAATCGCTGTTTCACCTGGAAGGGGTGTTTAGGGCCCTGGACAGTGGGAAAGTGGGGAGGTATAAGGGCATGTGGTGCATCTATGATACATCTCTGAATGTTGGCCTTCTTGCCAGTAATGCCCAGATCTTGAGAATGTATTAATAAAATGAATGACCAGTTAATATCTGTTTTATAATGTCTCAGCAACGTCTCAACTTTAGCGGGTGCACAGGTACACAAAATAATTCAGAAAGGCTAATGGAATGTTGGCCTTTATCTCCCGGGGTCTGGAACACAAAGGGGTGGAAGTTCTGTTCCAGCTGTACCGAGCTCTGGTCAGACCCCACCTGGACACTGCGTTCCGTTCTGGGCCCCGCCCCTCAGGAAGGATCGATTGGCCTCGGAGGGGGAGCAGCGCAGATTCACCAGGACGATACCGGGGCTAAAAGGACAGGTTGTACAGACTGGGCTTGTATTCCTCTGAATATAGAAGATTAGGGGGTGATCTAATCAAGGTGCTTAAGATGATTAAAGGAGTTGATAGGGTAGATAGAAAGAAACTGTCTCCTCCAGGGCTGATGTCAGGAAGCACTTCCTCACACAAAGGGTGGTGGAAATCTGGAACTCTCGCCCCCAACAAGCTGTTGAGGCTGGGGGTCAGTTGAAAATTTCAAAGCTTGGGATTGGAGCAGAGCGCAAACGAGCATGTCTGAACTATGTGGTTCTTTCCAGTTGAGAGGCAGGTCAAAGAGGCTTGAGCAAAGAGATCAATAGATTTTTGTTAGGTAAAGGGTATTAAGGGTTACAGAAGCAAGGCGGGTAGGTGGAGTTAAGGTACAGATCAGCCATGATCTAATTGAATGGTGGAAAATGCTTGAGGGGCTGAATGGCCTCCTCCTGTTCCTATGTTTACAACTGAAAGACTGCAGTCCGACAGTGCAGAGTTCCCTCAGTACCGCACTGAACTGTCAGCCTAGATTATGGGTTCAAGTTCTGGAGTGGGACCTGTTTTGAGTGTAAATTCATAGTAAATTGGAAGTCTATTTACCATGAAGAATTCTTCCTTCTATTAAAACAGGCAGTTTATTTTTCCTTGTCACTCTCAATATTACATAACCTGTTGGATTTGTTGATCACTTGCAGATTCGTGTAGGAGGCTGACTTTTCCAGCTTTTTTGGAATAATATGTGTCCTGACCTGCTAGGAATTGGAGCAGAGCCCAAACCAGCATGTCTGAACTATGCGGTTCTTTACAGTTGAGAGGCAGGTCAAAGAGACTTGAGCAAAGAGCAGCAAGACCCTCAGGTCTCCTCCTAAAGGCCATGAAGACACCTGAAATGAGAAAAGGCCATTCACAATTCAGCCCATCAGATCTCGCTCCTTCCCGCTCCTTCCATTGGCCAGGTACAATTGACACCATCACCTACTCTTCTTCCGACCCCCATTTAACCTTCTGCGGAATACTGCTCCTCCAATCTGCCCTGGGCTCTGCCTCTACCCACATCGACTAGGTCGCGACATGTCTTCCAGTAGGGAGTTACCCGCCGTGTCAATGGTTTTTTTGCCATCAGCAAGTAGAAGATTGATGAAATCCAAAGAATGCATGTTGGCGGAGCTGGCTCCTTGCGATGATTGGCACCCTCCACCCAGATCAATCATGAAGACATGAAGCAAGCTCGGGCCAACAACGCCCCAGAGGAACATTGGAATGTAGGAGGTAACAGGACCAGAGTGGTCACCCTGGTCCATCTGACCAAACCCAGTGACGAGGAACCCTACACTTGTATTAAGAACATAAAAACCCAGGCCTAGAAATTGAGTTTTGGCGCAGCCAGGGCTTTAGCGCCGAAAGTTACTGCCGGCGCTAAGTCCCCCTGCGCGCGCCAAAAATTCAGTAGCGCCACGCCCAAACGGCTGCCGGCGCTACTGGAGGGTTTCAGCGCCTCCCAATGGGCGCTAACTGCCCCATTGCGGCGCTGTTCCGGCGCTGCGGCACCCGATGCGGTGCGGCAGGCTGGGGACGTGCAGGCCTCCTCCTCCCGTTAAGGAGGAGCTGCCTGCACCCGGCCGCGGCCCGCGCAAATCAGCTTAAAAATGAGCCCGGCACCTCGGACAAGTGCCGGGCTTGCATCTGTTCCGGGGGGGGGGTGGGGGAGAAGTCCGGGGAGGGAGCTGCGGGCAGGCGGCCGGCGGGAAAGTGGCCGGCCGCCGCGGGGCCTTTAATGCGCCGGCGCAAACTGGAGTAAGGCACCTCTGACAGAACGTTGCTTGCGGCTGCCACAGGCGAGGCGGCCGCAACTCAATTTCGGAGTTCGGGCGGGTTACCACGGCAACCGGGACGCTGCGCACACCGATGACGTCATTGGTGCCGGCGCAGCGCTACCGGTGCAACGCCGATTTAGGGCCCCAGGGAATTTTTAAACTGGCCATAACTCTGGCGCTAGTCCCTCTAGCGCCTCAAAAGCGGCGCTAAGGCAACTGAATTTCTAGGCCTCACTCTTTGTGTCGGCCTGTAATGGACTCTACTTCCACCCATTTAACCTTCTCCCACAAATCAGAGCCAGGCCTTGCAGGAGTGAAATTAGGAAACACTTCTACACACAAAAGGGTGGAGGAAGTTTGGAACTCATTCCTACAAATGGCAGTTGATGCTAAGTCAGTTGTTAATTTTAAATCTGAGATTGATCGATTTTTGTTAACCAAAGGTATTAAGGGATAAGGGGCAAAGGCGGGTATATGGAGTTAGGTCCCAGTACTCAGAGCCAACGCTAACGGCCTCCTCTCGCCGGGATTGTGGAGTCGGGGCTCGAGTACAACTCTTCTGACTCAGAGGGGACAATACCACCCCAGAGTCAGTGGTCAGCTAGCCCAGACGCAGCTACCCCAGGTAGACATCAACCCAGTATTTAGAGACCACATACTGGACTCCAATCGCCAATATGGTGTTGGCTTCGAAACCTTCACCTTCTGAGTCAAAGGTGGGAATGTTACCTCTGGGCCAGTGGTCAGTCTGTCCCTATACAAGTACCCGACTGAATGTCAAAGAAAAAAAGACGTGCAATCCTATAGCGCCTTTCACGGCCACCGGAGGCCCCAAAGCACTTTACAACCAATGAAGTACTTTTTGAAGGGCAGTCGCTGTTGTAATTTAGGAAACATGGCAGCCAATTTGCGCACAGCAAGCTCCCACAAACAGCAATGTGATAATGATGCGATAATCTAATCTTTAGTGATGTTGGTTGAGGGATAAATATTGGCCCAGGACACCAGGGAGAACCCCCCTGCTCTTCTTCAAAATAGTGCCATGGGATCTTTTACGTCCACCTGAGAGAGCAGACGGGGCATCGGTTTAACGTCTCATCCGAAAAATGGCACCTCTGACAGTGCGGTGCTCCCTCAGCACTGCACTGGGAGTGTCAGCCTAGGTTATTGTGCTCAAGTCCCTGGAGTGGGACTTGAACCCACGACCCAGTATTTAGAGACCATGTTTCAGTCTCCAATTGCCGTGACTGCCCGGAGTGGGGATCGAGTCCATCACCTTCTAACTCAGAGGCAGGAATGCTACCTCTAAGCCTCAGGCTCGAAATAGGGATGTAGAACTAGAATAAACTAATTGCAGCAGAGGCCTCGCATCGTGGGAAGGCAGGCTCCGATCCACCCAACGTTTGGTAGCAGGAATGTCGGTTCCTTAATTATCTATAATTCCAAACTGACAGAAGCAGGTAATGACTCATGTAAGAATCACAACACTGCATTCTTAATCCAAGGCAAAAATGTTCCACAGTCTATCAAATCTACTTTTAAGCAATTGGAAATTTCCTCCTCCTTTTCTTGAGAATTCTGCACTCATCAAAGTCCAAGTCAATCAAACACTACCAGGGCAGGTACAGCATGGGTTAGATACAGAGTAAAGCTCCCTCTACACTGTCCCATCAAACACTCCCAGGGCAGGTACAGCACGGGTTAGATACAGAGTAAATCTCCCTCTACACTGTCCCATCAAACACTCCCAGGGCAGGTACAGCATGGGTTAGATACAGAGTAAAGCTCCCTCTACACTGTCCCATCAAACACTCCCAGGGCAGGTACAGCACGGGTTAGATACAGAGTAAAGCTCCCTCTACACTGTCCCGTCAAACAGTCCCAGGGCAGATACAGCACGGGGCAGATACAGAGTAAAGCTCACTCTACACTGTCCCATCAAACACTCCCAGGGCAGGTACAGCACGGGGTTAGATACAGAGTAAAGCTCCCTCTACACTGTCCCATCAAACACTCCCAGGGTAGGTACAGCACGGGTTAGATACAGAGTAAAGCTCACTCTACACTGTCCCATCAAACACTCCCAGGGCAGGTACAGCATGGGTTAGATACAGAGTAAAGCTCCCTCTACACTGTCCCATCAAACACTCCCAGGGCAGGTACAGCACGGGTTAGATACAGAGTAAAGCTCCCTCTACACTATCCCATCAAACACTCCCAGGACAGGTACAGCATGGGTTAGATACAGAGTAAAGCTCACTCTACACTGTCCCATCAAACACTCCCAGGGCAGGTACAGCACGGGTTAGATACAGAGTAAAGATCCCTCTACACTGTCCCATCAAACACTCCCAGGGTAGGTACAGCACGGGTTAGATACAGAGTAAAGCTCCCTCTACACTGTCCCATCACACATTCCCACGGCAAGTACAGCACGGGTTAGATACAGAGTAAAGCCCCCTCTACACTGTCCCATCAAACTCTCCCAGGGCAGGTACAGCACGGGTTAGATACAGAGTAAAGCTGCCTCCACACTGTCCCACCAAATACTCCCAGGGCAGGTACAGCACGGGTTAGATACAGAGTAAAGCTCCCCCTACACTGTCCCATCAAACACTCCCAGGGCAGGTACAGCACGGGTTAGATACAGAGTAAAGCTCCCTCTACACTATCCCATCAAACACTCCCAGGGCAGGTACAGCACGGGTTAGATACAGAGTAAAGCTCCCTCTACACTGTCCCATCAAACACTCCCAGGGCAGGTACAGCACGGGTTAGATACAGAGTAAAGCTCCCTCTGCACTGTCCCATCAAACACTCCCAGGGCAGGTACAGCACGGGTTAGATACAGAGTAAAGCTCCCTCTACACTGTCCCATCAAACACTCCCAGGGCAGGTACAGCACAGGTTAGATACAGAGTAAAGCTCCCTCCAGACTATCCCATCAAACACTCCCAGGGCAGGTACAGCATGGGTTAGATACAGAGTAAAGCTCCCTCTACACTGTCCCATCAAACACTCCCAGGGCAGGTACAGCACGGGTTAGATACAGAGTAAAGCTGCCTCTACACTGTCCCATCAAACACTCCCAGGGCAGGTACAGCACGGGTTAAATACAGAGTAAAGCTCCCTCTACACTGCACCATCAAACACTCCCAGGGCAGGTACAGCACGGGTCAGATACAGAGTAAAGCTCCCTCTACACTGTCCCATCAAACACTCCCAGGGCAGGTACAGCACGGGTTAGATACAGAGTAAATCTCCCTCTACACTGTCCCATCAAACACTCCCAGGACAAGTACAGCACGGGTTAGATACAGAGTAAAGCTCCCTCTACACTGTCCCATCAAACACTCCCAGGGCAGGTACAGCACGGGTTAGATACAGAGTAAAGCTCCCTCTACACTGCACCATCAAACACTCCCAGGGCAGGTACAGCACGGGTTAGATACAGAGTAAAGCTCCCTCTACACTGTCTCATCAAACACTCCCAGGGCAGGTACAGCACGGGTTAGATACAGAGTAAAGCTCCCTTTACACTGTCCCATCAAACACTCCCAGGGCAGGTACAGCGCGGGTTAGATACAGAGTAAAGCTCCCTCTACACTGTCCCATCAAACACACCCAGGACAGGTACAGCACGGGTTAGATACAGAGTAAAGCTCCCTCTACACTGTCCCATCAAACACTCCCAGGGCAGGTACAGCACGGGTTAGATACAGAGTAAAGCTTCCTCTACACTGTCCCATCAAACACTCCCAGGGCAGGTCCAGCACGGGTTAGATACAGAGTAAAGCTTCCTCTACACTATCCCATCAAACACTCCCAGGGCAGGTACAGCACAGGTTAGATACAGAGTAAAGCTCCCTCTACACTGTCCCATCAAACACTCCCAGGGCAGGTCCAGCACGGGTTAGATACAGAGTAAAGCTTCCTCTACACTATCCCATCAAACACTCCCAGGGCAGGTACAACACGGGTTAGATACAGAGTAAAGCTCCCTCCAGACTATCCCATCAAACACTCCCAGGGCAGGTACAGCACGGGTTAGATACAGAGTAAAGCTCCCTCCAGACTATCCCATCAAACACTCCCAGGGCAGGTACAGCACGGGTTAGGGACAGATGACTGGGAGTGGCAGATTACTGTGAGCGGTGTTAATAGAGAGGACGGTTAATAAATAAGGATGTAGAACTAAAATAAACTAATTGGAGCAGGCAACTCGCCCACAGAAATACCTGCTCCTCTCCAAGTGCATTTTGGCAGGAGGAATGTGTCACTTCTGTAATTGCCAGTAATTCTAAGCTGCCAGAAGCATCAGGTCAGTGTGTAGTGAGTCATGCTGCAGTCACACCATTGGGCCTCGCACACTCGCGTGTTGTCTCAGAGCCCCAGGCAGGCGTTGCACAGCCACCCTAGGGATGTGCTGCCATCCGACCGCCTAACAGAGCCCTGCTCAACGCAGGTGGAGCTCGTGAGTGGCTGGGTTGCTGCAGGGGCTCCTCCACGATCACGCCGGCTCCCTCAAACAGGCAGTTTCCACAACAAGCCAGCTTGATTGATCAGAGCATTACCCTCGCAGAGTCATTTTACTAATACTACAATAAGTACGGCTACTGCTGCTGCAAAGGCGACATGCCTTTATATATAGCTCCGTCATGGTAGACAAACGTCCCAAGGACTCTCGCATACTCTGCCAAGAACTGGCATCGAGCCAAAGAAGGAGATGTTAGCAGGTGTGACTAAAATCTTATTGAAAGAGGGAGGTTTTAAGGAGCATCTTAAAGGAGGAAAGAGAGGTAGAGAGGCGGGGAGGATTAGGGAGGGAGTTCCAGTGTACAGGGGGGAGTTCCAGTGTTTAGGGGGGAGTTCCAGTGTTTAGGGGGTAGTTCCAGTGGTTAGGGGGGAGTTCCAGTGTTTAGGGGGGAGTTCCAGTGTTTAGGGAGGAGTTCCAGTGTTTAGGGAGGGAGTTCCAGTGTGTAGGGGGGATTTTCAGTGTTTAGGGGGGAGTTCCAGTGTTTAGGGGGGAGTTCCAGTGTTTAGGGAGGGAGTTCCAGTGTTTAGCGGGGGAGTTCCAGTGTTTAGGGGGGAGTTCCAGTGATTAAGGGGGGTGTTCCAGTGTTTAGGGAGGGAGTTCCAGTGTTTAGGGGGGAGTTCCAGTGTTTAGGGAGGGAGTTCCAGTGTTTAGGAGGGAGTTACAGTGTTTAGGGAGGGAGTTCCAGTGTTTAGGGAGGGAGTTCCAGTGTTTAGGGGGGAGTTCCAGTGTTTAGGGGGGGAGTTCCAGTGTTTGGTGGGGAGTTCCAGTGTTTAGGGAGGAGTTCCAGTGTTTAGGGGGGAGTTCCAGTGTTTAGGGGGGAGTTCCAGTGTTTAGGGGGGAGTTCCAGTGTTTAGGGAGGGAGTTCCAAGTTTAGGGGGGTGTTCCAGTGTTTAGGGGGGTGTTCCAGTGTTTAGGGAGAGAGTTCCAATGTTTAGTGGGGGAGTTCCAGTGTTTAGGTGGGGAGTTCCAGTGTTTGGTGGGGAGTTCCAGTGTTTAGGGAGGAGTTCCAGTGTTTAGGGGGGAGTTCCAGTGTTTAGGGGGGAGTTCCAGTGTTTAGGGGGGAGTTCCAGTGTTTAGGGAGGGAGTTCCAGTGTTTAGGGGGGTGTTCCAGTGTTTAGGGAGGGAGTTCCAGTGTTTAGGGAGGAGTTCCAGTGTTTAGGGGGGAGTTCCAGTGTTTAGGGAGGGAGTTCCAGTGTTTAGGGAGGGAGTTCCAGTGTTTAGGGGGGAGTTCCAGTGTTTAGGGGGGAGTTCCAGTGTTTAGGGGGGAGCTCCAGTGTATAGGGAGGGAGTTCCAGTGTTTAGGGGGGAGTTCCAGTGTTTAGGGGGGGAGTTCCAGTGATTAGGGAGGGAGTTCCAGTGTTTAGGGGGGGAGTTCCAGTGTTTAGGGGGGAGTTCCAGTGTTTAGGGGGGAGTTCCAGTGTTTAGGGAGGGAGTTCCAGTGTTTAGGGGGGGAGTTCCTGTGTTTAGGGGGGAGTTCCAGTGTTTAGGGGGGAGTTCCAGTGTTTAGGGGGGAGTTCAAGTGTTTAGGGGGGAGTTCCAGTGTTTAGGGGGGAGTTCAAGTGTTTAGGGAGGGAGTTCCAGTGTTATGGGGGGAGTTCCAGTGTTTATGGAGGGAGTTCCAGTGTTTAGGGGGGAGTTCCAGTGTTTAGGGGGGAGTTCCAGCGTTTAGGGAGGGTGTTCCAGTGTTTAGGGAGGGAGTTCCAGTGTTTAGTGGGGGAGTTCCAGTGTTTAGGGGGGAGTTCCAGTGTTTAGGGAGGGAGTTCCAGTGTTTAGGGAGGGAGTTCCAGTGTTTAGGGAGGAGTTCCAGTGTTTAGGGAGGAGTTCCAGTGTTTAGGGGGGGAGTTCCAGTGTTTAGGGAGGAGTTCCAGTGTTTAGCGGGGAGTTCCAGTGTTTAGCGGGAGAGTTCCAGTGTTTAGGGGGGAGTTCCAGTGTTTAGGGGGGAGTTCCAGTGTTTAGGGAGGGAGTTCCAGTGTTTAGGGAGGGAGTTCCAGTGTTTAGGGGGGAGTTCCAGTGTTTAGGGAGGAGTTCCAGTGTTTAGGGAGGAGTTCCAGTGTTTAGGGGGGAGTTCCAGTGTTTAGGGGGGAGTTCCAGTGTTTAGGGAGGACTTCCAGTGTTTAGGGGGGAGTTCCAGTGTTTAGGGGGGAGTTCCAGTGTTTAGGGGGGAGTTCCAGTGTTTAGCGGGGGAGTTCCAGTGTTTAGGGGGGAGTTCCAGTGTTTAGGGAGGAGTTCCAGTGTTTAGGGAGGAGTTCCAGTGTTTAGGGAGGAGTTCCAGTGTTTAGCGGGGAGTTCCAGTGTTTAGCGGGGGAGTTCCAGTGTTTAGGGGGGAGTTCCAGTGTTTAGGGGGGAGTTCCAGTGTTTAGGGAGGGAGTTCCAGTGTTTAGGGGGGGAGTTCCAGTGTTTAGGGAGGGAGTTCCAGTGTTTAGGGAGGAGTTCCAGTGTTTAGGGAGGAGTTCCAGTGTTTAGGGGGGAGTTCCAGTGTTTAGGTGGGAGTCCCAGTGTTTAGGGGGGGAGTTCCAGTGTTTCGCGGGGAGTTCCAGTGTTTGGGGGGGAGTTCCAGTGTTTAGGGAGGGAGTTCCAGTGTTTAGGGGGGAGTTCCAGTGTTTAGGGAGGGAGTTCCAGTGTTTAGGGGGGGAGTTCCAGTGTTTAGGGAGGGAGTTCCAGTGTTTAGCGAGGAGTTCCAGTGTTTAGGGAGGGAGTTCCAGTGTTTAGGGGGAGTTCCAGTGTTTTGGGGGGAGTTCCAGTGTTTAGGGGGGAGTTCCAGTGTTTAGGGAGGGAGTTCCAGTGTTTAGGGGGGAGTTCCAGTGTTTAGGGAGGGAGTTCCAGTGTTTAGGGAGGAGTTCCAGTGTTTAGGGTGGAGTTCCAGTGTTTAGGTGGGAGTCCCAGTGTTTAGGGGGGGAGTTCCAGTGTTTCGCGGGGAGTTCCAGTGTTTAGGGAGGGAGTTCCAGTGTTTAGGGGGGGAGTTCCAGTGTTTAGGGAGGGAGTTCCAGTGTTTAGCGAGGAGTTCCAGTGTTTAGGGAGGGAGTTCCAGTGTTTAGGGGGAGTTCCAGTGTTTAGGGGTGAGTTCCAGTGTTTAGGGAGGGAGTTCCGGGGCTAGATTTTCAGTTGCTTGCGCCAGCAGTTAGCGCCTTAAGAGAAGTGATTTCCGGGCGCTATGCGTGTAGCGCCCGGGCGCAGCGCAGTTTGCGCCCCGCCCCAAATTAAGTTGCCCGTTAGCGCCGGCGCAAAGTTTAGCGCCCGCCCGGATGCGCGCGCAGAAAATGACGTCACATCCTCGTGCAACGCCCTTTGGCCGCCCCGATTGCAAACTTCAGTCGGACCGCCCCATTGTGCGGCGGGCGGCCGGAGCGTTTGGAAAAAGGAACGCAACACAACCAGCGCGGGCCCCGGGGGGCGCTAATTAAAGGGAACGTCCTCTCCAGTATAAAGGCCATCCATTATTTCAGAAAACAGTCTTGTGCAACGCATTTCTGGAGACACAACAAGGAGGATAGCTAACTGGTTTCAAGCAGCAAGAGCCAGGTATTTTTGGACTCAGGCAACAGCGCTGCAAGTGGCCATTTGGAAATTAGAGTGTTTGCCAGGATTTGATGGGGGTTGCATGGGGTGCCAACGCGGAGCTGCAGCTCCATGTCCGTAGGGCTCGCAGACGTATTGTGAGAGGGGCAGCCCTGGCTAGAGGCAGAGGGGGCTACAGGCGTCGGCCACGTAGGCCTTACCCAGTCAGGCTATACCGCCAGCAGCGCTCCTACCTAAACATGAGTGCCGCGCGATGTGTTAAAAGGCTCCGATTCCGAAAGGAGGTGATTGCAGAGATCTGCCACCTGCTTCGCCGAGATCTGCAGCCAAAGCTCAGGTGCAGGACGTCTCTGTCGGTGGAAGTGAAGGTGACGGTGGCATTGAACTTCTATGCCACCGGCTCCTTCCAATACGCTGCTGGGGACATAGCAAACATCTCCCAGTACGGCGCGCATCGCCGCATCCGCCAGGTGACCGAAGCACTGTTCAGAAGGAGAAGCCAATTCATCTCCTTCCCCATGGCCCTGGAGAGCCAGCATCAGCGCGCATTGGGATTTTCCAGACTCGGGGAATTCCCCTTGGTGCAGGGCGCCATTGACTGTACGCATGTGGCTTTGCGGGCCCCTCTGGAGCATGGCGAGCAGTATCGCAACAGGAAGGGCTACCATTCTCTGAATGTGCAGCTGGTCTGTGACCACAAGCAGCGCATCATGGCAGTCAATGCCAGCTTCCCAGGCAGCAGCCACGATGCCTTTATCCTGCGGCAGAGTACTGTGCATGACATGTTCCAGGCACAGCCTCCCCCAAGAGGATGGCTACTCGGGGACAAAGGCTATCCTTTGTGCACCTGGCTCATGACCCCGCTCCGCGCGCCCAGGACCGCTGCTGAAGAGGCCTACAACGAGAGCCATCAAACCACCCGCAACATCATCGAGCTAACTATTGGGGTCCTCAAGCAGCGGTTCCGCTGCCTTGATCGCTCCGGAGGAGCTCTCCAGTATTCGCCGGACCGGGTCTCCCAATTTGTGGTGGTTTGCTGCATGCTACACAACCTGGCTATCCGCAGGACTCAGGCACTGCCACCTGACGTTGGACCAGCACCTCAGGAGGAGGAGCAGGAGGAGCATGAGGAGGAGGAGGAGGAGGAGGAGGAGGAGCAGGAGTACGTTCCCAGGAGGGAGCGACCAGGGCCAAGGGCCGCACGACGCCACCTTATTACACGGTACTTCTAAGCCCCCTGTCAGGGAATGGCCAGGGGCCATGAGGGAAGATGAATGCAGCCGCTCCGCAAGCCCTCAGCCGGCGAAGCCAACAAACACTAAGAAGAACAACCATGGAGACTGCATGAATAAAGATAATTTTTTATTAAACAAAAATGAAAAGCCCTTCCCACATGAATCCCCAAAAACAATAAACGGGCCCCACAAAAAGCCCAACAAACGACTCACTCCCACAAACTGGGGAGGAGCCACTCCACCTTTATTGAAACCGGGCCTCAACGTCGGCCTAACGCAAAAAAAAAGCCCTCCAAAAGCACAACCATGGGCAAAATAAAGATGGCCACCGCCATATTAAAGGAAAGCTGGCCACACCCTCTACTGAGTGGCCCGCGAGGGCGAGACCTTGGCCAGCATTTTGCCTCCCCTGCCCTGCCTGCTGCTCCTTCGCAAGCTCTGCCCAGTGGCTGCTGCGAGGCTGGGGGAAGGCGCCTGAGGCTCAGATGCCCTTCCGCCAGATGCCGCTGGGGGGCGGCCTACACGGCGTTTGGGCCTCGAGGGGCCGTCTCCTGAGTGGCGCGCCTGAGCCTGGCCACCATCAGCTGCAGCCGCTTGCCCTTGACGCCCCAGAGGGGGAATGGCGGCGACGGATGGTGCAATGTGGGCCAGCTGGCGTCTGGGATGCGCTGGCTGGTGCTGTGGCGCGGTGGCACTCGGCCGGGCCCGCACTGCAGGATCCGCAGCAATCAGCCGACGGCCGGCTTGCTGGGATGGTCCAGCGCGGCGCCTGCCCTGGCGATGCCTGCCTGAGACAGCGCGTGTGGCAGCAGTGAGTGGCCCTCTGGTCCTGGTGTGCGCGCGCATCACATCCGCCAGGGTCTTGACGGCATCAGTTAGCATGCGGCCAGTCGCGGCAGTTGCTGCCCCGAACTCGCGCACACTGGTCGCCAGTGACTCGATGGCCTCAGGCATGCGCCCCACCACGCTCATGAGCTCCGTGTGGCGCCGGTCCGAGTCGTCGGCCATCTGATCGAGCTTCCGCACCTCCTCCGAAGTGAAGGTGTCCGGACTGGAGTCGCGACTCTCCCGCTGGGGAGGAGGGGGCCGAACTAGGGGACCCTTGCCGCGTTGGTGACGGCGAGTGTGCCGAGCAGCAGCACTCCCCTCTGATCCTTCCCCCCTTTGGGTGGCTGGACGCCACTGGTCCCAGAAGCTGCATTGCCCTGCGACAGTTCCTCCAGGCACTCGTCCAGTGAGGAGGTGTCGAGCATTTCCTCCTCTCCTGCGGGACGTGACTGTTCCCCCGAAGGTCCGGCTTGCTCCTCCTCCTCCTCCTGGTTGGAGGTGCTGTCACTGGCAGCCTCAGGGTCCTGGTCGTCACCAGCTGAAAGCAGGAATGCACAAGAGTAGCTTCAGAGTGAGGAGACGGCGTCAGCGAGGGAGTTAGGACTGGTGGGATTCAGCGCATTGGTGGGACAGTGGCAAAGGAGGTAGCTCGGATGGGCCAGTGCGACGCGAGAGGGCCAAAAGGCGAGGTCCTTACCATTGCCGGGCAGTGGAGGGTCGGATACACCGCACGCTGTGGGGACAATCACACGTGCTCCCATGAGCACACACACGCGCTCCTCCAGCCGAGTGAGCTTCTGCAGCTTGGCGCGGCCACCCCTGGCACGGGCCTGGCGATTAAACGCTACTTTAGCCTGCAAGAGAAAGGACGGGCTGTAAGGGCGCAGTGAAGCCCTGATGTAGTGTGCACTGCCTCCCATGGTGGAATAGCTTGGACAGAGTGAAGCCCTGATGTAGTGTGCACTGCCTCCCATGGTGGAATAGCTTGGACAGAGTGAAGCCCTGATGTAGTGTGCACTGCCTCCCATGGTGGAATAGCTTGGACAGAGTGAAGCCCTGATGTAGTGTGCACTGCCTCCCATGGTGGAATAGCTTGGACAGAGTGAAGCCCTGATGTAGTGTGCACTGCCTCCCATGGTGGAATAGCTTGGCCAAAGTGTAGAGTGCCGAATGGCCATTTGATGCTCATGACTGTCCCAATGCTGCTGGCTGAGGGCTGGCCAAAAGGACTTTCAGGTCCCTTTGCCCATCATGTCAGGTGTACATGCAAGAATGAGGAGGAGACTGGAAAGGCTACTCACCCTCACAATCCTGGTCAGATCGTTGTACTTCTTACGGCATTGTGTGTGGGTCCTGGGGGCCTCGCCGGTGAATGTCACCCTCTGGGCGATCTGCTTCCAGGCTTTGGTGTAGTCGTGGTGGGTTGGATTCCTCCCACTGTCTGGAAACAAGATCTTGCGCCTCACCTCCAGAGCTGTGAGCATGATGTCCAGATCACCCTCTGAGAAGCGCAGGGCACGCTGACGGGCCTTCTCTGGCGTTGCCATGACTCCCTGGGGCTGAGCAGTAGTGTTGAGGCCTCTTTGCAAGGCTGCAGTGTGCAGGGCGTGGCAGCAGACTAATTCGTCCCTTCCCCCTTTAAGAGCTGGTCGGCACCACGGGGTCTGCTGTCAGTGCAAAAATGACCGCACCCGTGCTGCGCCCCGCCTGGGCGCTATCCCTCTGGACCGCCGGCTTAGCGCCTAAAGAGAGTAGTGGAAAGCCTCTTTTAGCGCTCCACCAACCTCTTAGGGCGAAGCCACTGAATTCCCGGCAACGGGGCGCTACTTTGGGGCGGGCGCTAACTTCGGGCGGGCGCTAAAGCTAGCGCCCCAAAACTGCCTAAACTGAAAATCTATCCCCCAGTGTTTAGGGAGGGAGTTCCAGTGTTTAGGGAGGGAGTTCCAGTGTTTAGGGAGGGTGTTCCAGTGTTTAGGGGGGAGTTCCAGTGTTTAGGGAGGGTGTTCCAGTGTTTAGGGAGGGAGTTCCAGTGTTTAGGGAGGGAGTTCCAGTGTTTAGGGAGGGAGTTCCAGTGTTTAGGGAGGGAGTTCCAGTGTTTAGGGAGGGTGTTCCAGTGTTTAGGGGGGGAGTTCCAGTGTTTAGCGGGGAGTTCCAGTGTTTAGGGGGGAGTTCCAGTGTTTCGGGGGTGTTCCAGTGTTTAGGTGGGAGTTCCAGTGTTTTGGGGGAGTTCTAGTGTTTAGGGAGGGAGTTCCAGTGTTTAGGGAGGGAGTTCCAGTGTTTAGGGGGGAGTTCCAGTGTTTAGGGGGGTGTTCCAGTGTTTAGGGAGGGAGTTCCAGTGTTTAGGGAGGAGTTCCAGTGTTTAGGGGGGAGTTTCAGTGTTTAGGGGGGACTTCCAGTGTTTAGGGGGAGTTCCAGTGTTTAGGGAGGGAGTTCCAGTGTTTAGGGGGGAGTTCCAGTGTTTAAGGTTGGAGTTCCAGTGTTTAGCGGGGGAGTTCCAGTGTTTAAGGTTGGAGTTCCAGTGTTTAGGGAGGGAGTTCCAGTGTTTAAGGTTGGAGTTCCAGTGTTTAGGGAGGGAGTTCCAGTGTTTAGGGGGGAGTTCCAGTGTTTAGGGAGGGAGTTCCAGTGTTTAGCGGGGGAGTTCCAGTGTTTCGGGAGGGAGTTCCAGTGTTTAGGGAGGGAGTTCCAGTGTTTAGGGAGGGAGTTCCAGTGTTTCGGGAGGGAGTTCCAGTGTTTAGGAGGGAGTTCCAGTGTTTAGGGGGGTGTTCCAGTGTTTAGGGAGGGAGTTCCAGTGTTTAGGGGGGAGTTCCAGTGTTTAGGGAGGGAGTTCCAGTGTTTAGGGGGGAGTTCCAGTGTTTCGGGGGGAGTTCCAGTGTTTAGGGGGGAGTTCCAGTGTTTAGGGAGGGAGTTCCAGTGTTTAGGGAGGGAGTTCCAGTGTTTAGGGAGGGAGTTCCAGTGTTTAGGGGGGGAGTTCCAGTGTTTAGGGAGGGAGTTCCAGTGTTTAGGGGGGTGTTCCAGTGTTTAGGGGGGAGTTCCAGTGTTTAGGGAGGGAGTTCCAGTCTTTAAGGTGGGAGTTCCAGTGTTTAGCGGGGGAGTTCCAGTGTTTAGAGGGGGAGTTCCAGTGTTTAGGTGGGATTTCCAGTGTTTCGGGGGGAGTTCCAGTGTTTAGGGGGGAGTTCCAGTGTTTAGGGAGGGGGTTCCAGTGTTTAGGGAGGGAGTTCCAGTGTTTAGGGAGGGAGTTCCAGTGTTTAGGGGGGGAGTTCCAGTGTTTAGGGAGGGAGTTCCAGTGTTTAGGGGGGTGTTCCAGTGTTTAGGGGGGAGTTCCAGTGTTTAGGGAGGGAGTTCCAGTCTTTAAGGTGGGAGTTCCAGTGTTTAGCGGGGGAGTTCCAGTGTTTAGAGGGGGAGTTCCAGTGTTTAGGTGGGATTTCCAGTGTTTTGGGGGGAGTTCCAGTGTTTAGGGGGGAGTTCCAGTGTTTAGGGAGGGAGTTCCAGTGTTTAGGGGGGAGTTCCAGTGTTTAGGGGGGGAATCCAGAGGAAAGCCACAAACCAGTAAACACCAACAAGGCAGACATAGTAATACTCATAGTCTCAAATGGGAAAAGCTATGGGAGAAAAGGCTCTTCCCTAGACGCAAAGTAGAAAAGCTCTGGTGCCCAACAACAGACAAAGCCCTAGAATGGCTGACAAAAACCCAATTAGGCTCCCCCCAACACATAATAATACACACCGGCACAAATGACCTAAGAGCCCAGCAGGAAGGGGTAGCAACATCGCTAGGATCAATGATCAAGAAGGCAAGCGACACTTTCCCAAACACTGGAATTACAGTTTCAACAATATTGCCGAGAAGAGACTTCAACAACAAAATAATCCACGAGATAAATACAAGCATAGCAAAAGACTGTGAATCAAAACATAACGTGCACCTGGCCCAACACCCCACCCTCGATGTGGAATGTCTTTATGACCAAGTCCATATCCACAGGAACCAAATATCGGTCTTTGCAAAGGACCTGAAGGACGTCGCTTTTAACCGGATCCACACCCAGACCCCCAAAAAAAACCCTCCCGATCACCAAAGACCAACGGAACACAGACCAGGACTACCACAAAGAACATCACCACACCAACAGGGACCAGAGTGGATCCCCACGCACAACAACAATGTCGGAACTGCACCACTCATGTACTACAGGGGAACAGGACCACCCCCATCCACTCCCGCATTATGGATCAGAAAAAATAAGGACCAGTTGTTAGAAAAATTTGTAACCAATTATCCTCAGCATTTATAGACAATTGAGATGTTCTTTTTTCCCCATTTAGACACGACAAACACATATTACTATTTATCATATTCTAACCCATCACAGAGGGAAAAAAAATCAATTTTAACATGAAATCCTTATATATCTCAACCTGGAATATCCAAGGTCTACACTCTTCTATGCTTGGCATGAAGAGTGAGACCCCAGAGTTCCTAGATGAGATTAAAAATCTAGATATTATCTTTTTACAGGAAACCTGGAGTAGAGGAGAAGGACACACTGGCTGTCCTATTGGGTACACAGAGCTGGTGGTCCCCTCCAATAAATTGCCAGGAATAACCCAGGGCAGAGCATCGGGAGGCATACTAATTTGGATCAAAGCAGAACTTAGGAGTTGCATTGAATTTGTGGAAAAGGGCGAAAACCACTTTTGGCTCAAAATTAAGAGGGGCATCATCTCCAGCATGAGAGATGTTTTCATTTGCACACTCTATATCCCCCCGATAGAATCCCCGTACTTCAAAGAGGACACCTTCTCCAACATAGAGAGGGAGATTATCCAATTCCAGGCCAAGGGAAATGTGTTGATATGTGGGGACCTCAACTCAAGAACGGGAGAAGAACCAGACTTCACCAATAATCACGGGAATAATTACATATTTGGGAATAACCATTTTGATCTCCCCTCCCATCCACACAGGCATAACTGCGACAAACAGACAAATGCTAATGGAAAACAACTACTGCAGCTCTGTCGAAGCCTGGGTCTGTACATTGTCAATGGTAGGTTATTGGGAGACCTCCTAGGAAGATCCACCTATTGCTCACCTCTTGGCTTCAGCACCGTAGACTACATGATTACAGATCTAGACCCATCCTCTTTCAGAACATTCACAGTCAAACCACAAACAACACTGTCAGACCACAGTCAAATTACTGCATATCTTGAAAGGACAGAAACAACCAACACAGAAACACAACCCAGTAAACTGTACAACATTAAAAAATCTTACAGATGGACCAAAAACAGCACGGAAAAATACCAGAAAGCAATTAGCAACCAAACAACTCAAGCTCTCTTGGACACCTTTCTGGAAAATACATACACACACAATAAAGAAGGCGTAAACCGGGCAGTGAATACCCTAAATAATATTTTTGATATTTTGGCATCGATGTCAAACTTGAAAGTTCGAAAGAACAAACCCAAAACAAAAAACTACGGGGATCGGGTAGAATATGTGTCGGTGCAGGCTCGATCGGCCGAATTGGCCTCTATCTGCACTGTGGGGTTTCTGTGATTCTGTGATTCTGTGACTCCGATTGCCAGAACATGAGGAAAAAACTCAGGAAAATATCAAACCAAAAACACAGACAACCAGAAAATGACGAATTACGCCTTACTTATTGTCAGGCACTAACACAATACAAAAGCACACTCAGAACCAAGAAAGAGCAGTACATTAAGAATACACTCATCTCCATTGAGGAATCCATTGATTCCAATTGTTTCTGGGGCAACTGGAATACATTACACAAAAAACAACACGATGAATTGGCCATTCAAAATGGAGACACTTGGGAAAACCATTTTGAAAAATTATACCAGAAAAACACACTAAGCCCAGAGCAATACCAAATATGTGAAAAACTGGCAAAGTTAGAATCTGCCATAAAAGATAACCAAAACCCTATAGACCCCATAATATCTGAAAAAGAGCTAATTGAAAAACTCAAGGATCTGCGACCAGGAAAAGCTTGCGGGGCAGACGGCATCCTAAGCGAGATGATTAAACACACAGACGATAAAATGAGATTGGCCATACTGAAACTCTTCAACTTGGTTCTGAGTGTCGGTTACTTCCCTGATATCTGGAACAAAGGACTCATAATGCCCATATACAAAAGTGGGGATAAAGGTGACCCAAATAACTATCGAGGCATCTGTGTAAGCAGTAACCTGGGGAAGGTTTTCTGTAGTATCATAAACAAAAGACTTATAAACTTCCTTGAAGAGCACAATGTCTTGAGTAAAAGCTGATATACCTATCAATTCCTCCAATAAAAGGCGAAGAGTTACGAAGGTGACTAAAGGTTTTTATTGACTAAATAACAGAGCCCACTCTCGTGGGTGATCCGATCCAAGCAGGAGGAATACCAGCCAGTCGCTCACCTTTATACCTGGCCTGGTGGGTGGAGCCAAGGCGGAGTCGGCAGTGGTCATCCCAGGTATAGCAGTGTGGCAAGAGGCGACCTCGTACCGTGATACAACAGTGGTCAGTGATACAGTTATAACGAACAGTGGCGAACAGTGCTAACTACTAACAGTGAACAATAGTGAACGTGGTTTACCACATTCACCCCTTGTTTAGAATTAAGTCCGGCGGGGTGAAGTGTACTACCAATTCTGGTAGGTCAGTCTGTCCGGAGGCTTCGTAAGCCTCTCCGATCGCCGCAGCGGTGGTGTTGCCTTATCCGGTGCTGGTGCCTTATCCGGTGTTGATGCTGGTGTTTGCGTGGTCGGCGAGGGCTCGTGGGGTTCCGGCATGCTGTCTACCTGGGCTGGGGTTGGGGGGGGTGGTGGCGGTGTTTCCGGATCGGCTGAGGGTGCGAGGTCTCGTAGGGAGACAGTGTCCTCCCGCCCGTCTGGGTACGCCACGTAGGCGTACTGGGGGTTGGCGTGCAGGAGGTTCACCCTCTCGACCAGGGGGTCCGTTTTATGGGCCCTCACGTGTTTCCGCAGCCAGACCGGCCCCGGGGCGGTCAGCCAGGTTGGTAGAGTGGTTCCCGTAGTCGACTTCCTGGGGAAAACGAACATTCGTTCATGGGGGGTGGTGTTAGTGGCCGTGCAAAGTAATGACCGGATGGAGTGCAGCGCTGTCGGGAGGACTTCTTGCCAGCGGGAGGTTGGGAGGCCCTTAGACTTTAAGGCTAAGAGGACGGCCTTCCATACCGTCGCGTTCTCTCTTTCCACCTGACCGTTACCTCTGGGGTTGTAGCTGGTGGTCCTGCTTGCTGCAATACCTCTCTCTAGGAGGAATTGCCGGAGTTCCTCGCTCATGAAGGAGGAGCCCCGGTCGCTGTGTATATAGTTCGGGAACCCGAACAAGGCGAAGAGGGCATTCAGGCACTTAATGACCGTGCTACTGGTCATGTCGGGGCAGGGGAAGGCAAAGGGGAAACGGGAGTACTCATCAACGATGTTGAGGAAGTACACATTACGGTCAGAGGACGGGAGGGGCCCCTTAAAGTCGATGCTCAGGCGCTCGAAGGGGCGGGTGGCCTTGATCAGGCTTGCTCGGTCCGGCCTATAGAAGTGCGGTTTGCACTCCGCACAGGTCTGGCAGTTCCTGGTCATGGTCCTGACCTCCTCGATGGAGTAGGTCAGGTTGCGGGCCTTAATGAAATGGTAGAGTCTGGTGACTCCGGGGTGGCAGAGCTGGTCGTGGAGGGTCTGAAGCCTATCGATATGCGCGCTGGCGCATGTCATTCGTGAAAGGGCATCAGGGGATTCGTTCAGCTTGCCTGGCCGGTACAAGATCTCATAATCGTAGGTGGAGAGCTCGATTCTCCATCTCAAAATCTTGTCATTCTTGATTTTGCCCTTCAGCTTGTTATTAAACATGAAAGCCACCGAACGCTGGTCGGTGAGGAGGGTAAATCGTTTGCCTGCCAGGTAGTGCCTCCAGCGCCGTACTGCCTCCACGATCGCCTGGGCCTCTTTCTCGACCGACGAATGTCGGATCTCGGGGCCCTGTAGGGTCCTTGAGAAGAAGGCCACTGGCCTCCCCTCCTGGTTTAGGGTGGCGGCTAAGGCGAAGTCGGATGCGTCGCTCTCCACCTGGAAGGGGATGGACTCGTCCACTGCGTGCATCGTGGCCTTGGCTATGTCTCCCTTAATGAGGGAGAAGGCCGCGCACGCCTCCTCCGTGAGGGGGAAGGAAGTGGCTTTCAGGAGGGGTCTGGCTTTGTCCGCGTAATTGGGTACCCATTGGGCATAGTAGGCGAAAAGCCCCAGGGTTCTCCTAAGTGCTTTAGGGCAGTGGGGGAGGGGTAGCTCCATGAGGGGGCGCATTCTTTCTGGGTCGGGGCCGATGATTCCGTTCTCCACTACGCAGCCAAGGATGGCAAGGCGCGTGGTGTTAAACACGCATTTCTCCTTATTGTAGGTGAGGTTCAGCCGTTGGGCCGTACGGAGGAATTTCTCCAGATTCGCGTCATGTTCCTGCCGGTCGCGGCCGCAGATAGTGACGTTATCTAGGTAGGGGAATGTAGCCTGCAGTTCGTTCTGGTCAATCATCTGGTCCATCTCCCTTTGGAAGACCGAGACCCCATTAGTGACACCGAAGGGGACCCTAAGGAAGTGGTATAGGCGCCCATTCGCCTCGAAGGCGGTATACTGGCGGTCCTCAGGGTGGATAGGGAGTTGGTGGTAGGCCGACTTCAGGTCGATGGTCGAGAATACTTTATACTGTGCAATCTGATTGACCATGTCAGATATGCGGGGGAGGGGGTATGCGTCCAGCTGGGTATATCTGTTTATGGTCTGGCTGTAGTCG
Source organism: Somniosus microcephalus (assembly GCF_052327205.1). NCBI lineage: Eukaryota > Metazoa > Chordata > Chondrichthyes > Squaliformes > Somniosidae > Somniosus > Somniosus microcephalus. The sequence goes on along the minus strand of NC_140988.1, from coordinate 378,550,346 downwards.
ATGACCAGGCGGTTTTTATCGCCGGTCTTTACGACTACGACCTGGGCACGCCAGGGGCTGCTGCTCCCCTCGATAATGCCCTCTTTCAGGAGGCGCCGCACCTCAGAGCTAATGAAGGCTCTGTCCCCGGCGCTATACCGCCTGCTCTTGGTAGCGACGGGTTTGCAGTCAGGGGTAAGGTTAGCAAACAGAGAGGGTGGCGGGACCTTGAGGGTGGAGAGGCTGCAGGTGTTACGCGGTGGGCGGTTTAACGTTTGCTGGTTGTTGACTGTGAGTGGGGGGAGGGGTCCACCGTATGCTAGGGTTACGCTTTGGAGGTGGGATTGGAAGTCCAGCCCTAGTAGGACGGCAGCGCAGAGATGGGGGAGGACGAGGAGTTTAAAGTTTTTATACTCCGTGCCCTTAACCGACAGGGTCACGACACAGTAGCCGCTGATGTCCGTGGCGTGGGACCTCAATGCCATCGAGATTCGGCTGCGCGTTGGTAGGACAGAGAGGGAGTAGTGGCTCACCGTGTCTGGGTGGATGAAGCTCTCCGTGCTTCCGCTGTCGAACAGGCAGGTCGTGGCGTGGCCGTTCACTTTGATGTCCATCATTGACTTGGACAGATGGTGCGGGCGGGCTTGGTCCAGGGTGACGGAAGCTAGTGTGTAGCTGAGCGAGTCGTTGTCATCTGCGGGCGAGGCGGTCGGGCGTGGTGAGTAAAATGGCGTCTCCCACGAGGTAGGGCAAAATGACGGAGAAGATGGCTGCCCCCGTAGCTCACATGAGGCACTATTGGGGTCGGTTGCCTTAATCAAAGATGGCCGCCCCATGACTCATGTGTGGGGATGCTGGCCTCAGTTGCCCTAAACAAAGATGGCCGCCCCCATGACTCATGTGTGGGGATGCTGGCCTCAGTTGCCCTAAACGAAGATGGCCGCCCCCATAGTTCGCATGCGGCACTGCTGGCCTCTGAGGATCCGCTCCTGCAGGCCTTGGAGAAGTGGCCTTTCTTCAGGCAGGTTTTGCATATGGAGATCTTGGCTGGGCAGCGCGACCTCGGGTGCTTCTCCTGGCCACAAAAAAACAGCCGGCGGCCCGATTGCGGATGCCCGATGTCGGGGCCGGTGCCGGGGGTGGCGGGGCCGGTCGGGTCCGGGACGCCGACGCAGAGGTAGGTCCCGGGGGCGGCGCTGGGAAGGGTGCTGTGGTAGGGGTCGGGCCCGAGTCCCAGGGTCGCGAGCAGTACCTGGTGAATGCTTCCTGATCTTGGTGGGCCACTTCCAGGGAGATAGCGAGGGCTTCAGCTTTTTCCATGCTGAGGTCTTTAGCTTCCAGCAGTCTTTGCCGTGAGTACTCGGACCGTAGGCCTTTCAGGAATGCGTCGCGGATATTATCTTCAGTATTTTCGGCAGCCGACACCGATTTAAAGTCACAGTTCCTGGCGAGTGCATATAGCGCCTGTGAGAATTCGGCTACTGATTCTCCTGGCTGTTGCGGCCGTGATCTTAGGAGGTGCCTAGCGTACATGTAGTTTACCGGGGTCCGGTACTTCTGTTTCAGCAGGTTGATGGCGGTCTCGTAGGTAGTCATGTCCTCGATGAGAGTGTATACTCTCGGGCTCAGTTGTGCCTGCAGGACACTTAGTTTGGATGCCTGAGGGACGCTGGATTCTCTCAGGTATGATTCGAAGCAGACCAGCCAGTGTTTAAAGTCTGCGGCTGAGTTTGCTGCTCGTGGGTTCAGGTCCAGGTACGGCAGTCTGAGGGCTCGCAGCCAAGCTGGCTGGTGTGGCTGTGCTCCTGGGAGCTGCGCTGGTGGCTCCTCCGCCGGTTGTGACTCGTTGTCGGACATCATTAAATTTAGTCAATAAAATTGATATACCTATCAATTCCTCCAATAAAAGGCGAAGAGTTACGAAGGTGACTAAAGGTTTTTATTGACTAAATAACAGAGCCCACTCTCGTGGGTGATCCGATCCAAGCAGGAGGAATACCAGCCAGTCGCTCACCTTTATACCTGGCCTGGTGGGTGGAGCCAAGGCGGAGTCGGCAGTGGTCATCCCAGGTATAGCAGTGTGGCAAGAGGCGACCTCGTACCGTGATACAACAGTGGTCAGTGATACAGTTATAACGAACAGTGGCGAACAGTGCTAACTACTAACAGTGATACGATTGGATTCCTGCCAAACTACAGAACATCAGATCATATCTTCACCCTACAGACCCTAATTGACAAACACGTTCATCAAAACAAAGGCAAAATCTACGCATGCTTTATTGATTTCCAGAAGGCTTTCGATTCCATCTGGCACGACGGTCTATTCCTGAAACTTATCGAAAGAGGGATAGGGGCAAAACACATGATGTAATGAAATCAATGTATACAAACAACAAATGTGCAGTTAAAATTGGAGACAAACAAACAAAATACTTCCCACAGGGACGGGGGGTGACGCAGGGCTCGCCAATCTCACCGACACTCTTTAATATTTACATAAATGAATTGGCAAAACTACTTGAACAATCTACAGCACCCGGCCTCACGCTATATGAATCCAAGGTTAAATTCCTCCTCTATGCAGACGACCTGGTTCTGCTGTCACCAACTAAGGAGGGTCTACAGCAGAACCTGGATCTGCTGGAGTCGGTCTGTCAGACCTGGGCCCTGACAATAAACCTCCAAAAAACCAAAGTCCTCGGCCTAGAAATTCAGTTTTGCCAGTTTTGGGGCGCTAACGTTAGCGCCCGCCCGACTTTAGCGCCCGCCCCAAAGTTGCGCCCCCTTCGCCGAAATTCAGTTGCTTCGCCCTAAGAGGTTGCTGGAGCGCTAAAAGAGGCGTTACACGACTATCTTTAGGCGCTAAGCCGGCGGTGCAGAGGGATAGCGCCAAGGCGGGGCGCAGCGCGGGTGCGGTCATTTTTTGATTGACAGCAGACCCCGTGGCGCCGGCCAGCTCTTAAAGGGGGAAGGGACGATTTGCTCTGCTGCCACGCCCTGCACACTGCAGCTTTCAAACTAGGCCTCAACACTGCTGCTGAGCCCAAGGAGCCATGGCAACGCATGAGAAGGCCCGTGAGCGTGCCCTGCGCTTCTCAGAGCGTGATCTGGATATCATGCTGACAGCATTGGAGAAGAGGCGCAGGATCTTGTTCCCAGACAATGGCAGGAATCCCACCCACCGCGTCTACACCAAAGCCTGGAGGGAGATCGCCACCAGGGTGTCGTCCTACGGCGATGCCCCCAGGGACAAGGTGCAATGTCGGAAGAAGTACAATGACCTGACCAGGATTGTCAGGGTGAGTACCCTTTCCACTCTCCTCCTCATTCTTGCATGTACACCTGACATGATGGGCAAAGGGACCTGAAAGGCCTAATGGGCAGCCCTCAGCCAGCAGCTTTGGGACAGTCATGAGCATCAATTGCACATTCTGCACTTTACACACTGGCCAAGCTATTCCACCATGAGAGGCAGTGCACACTAGATCAGGGCTACACTCTGGCCAAGCTATCCCACCATGGGAGGCAGTGCACACTACGTCACGGCTACACACCGTACTTAGAGCCCGTCCTTTCTCTTGCAGGCTAAACTTGCAAATAATCGCAAGCGCCGCGACATCATCGGGGGAGGCTGCGCCAAGTTCCAGAAGCTCACTCCCCTGGAGGAGCGCGTGAGTGGCCTCATGGGAGGCCGCGTGATTGTGCCCAGAGCGTGCGGAGAAGCCGACCCTCCGCTGCCCGGCAATGGTAAGGACCTCACCTTTTGGCCCTCTCTCGTCGCACTTGCGCATCCGAGCTGCCTCCTTTGCCACTGTGCCACCAATGCGCTGAATGCCACCAGTCATGACTCCCTCGCTGACGCCCTCTCCTCACTCTGAAGCTACTCTTGTGCCTTCCTGCTTTCAGCTGGTGACGAAGAGCTCCCTAAAGAGTCCATTATTAAGGATAAAATAGCGGAGCACTTGACAAATGGGGAAAGGATCGGACAGAGTCAACATGGATTTACAAAGGGTAAATCGTGTTTGACTAATCTGCTGGAATTTTTTGAGGAAGTAACTGGTAAAATAGATGGGGGAGAGCCAGTGGATGTGGTGTACCTTGACTTCCAGAAAGCCTTCGATAAGGTTCCACACAAAAGATTATCATGCAAAATTAAGGCTCATGGGATTGGGGGCAAAGTATTAACGTGGATAGAGAACTGGCTGGCGGATAGAAAACAGAGAGTTGGAATAAACGGCTCGTTTTCGGAGTGGCAGGCAGTGACCAGCGGGGTGCCGCAAGGATCTGTCCTGGGACCCCAGCTGTTCACAATATATATAAATGATCTGGATCAGGGAATTGGATGCAATATTTCCAAATTCGCTGACGACACTAAACTAGGAGGAGGGGTGGGCTCTGATGAGGATGTCAGGAGGCTACAGTGCGATTTGGACAGGTTGGGGGAATGGGCGGATACGTGGCAGATGCACTATAATGTGGATAAATGCGAGGTTATCCACTTTGGGGGTAAAAACAGGAGGGTAGATTATTATCTAAATGGCAATAGATTGGGAGATGGGGAAGTGCAGAGGGACCTGGGTGTTCTTGTGCACCAGTCACTGAAGGAGAGCATGCAGGTGCAACAGGCGATTAAGAAGGCAAATGGTATGTTGGCCTTCATATCAAGGGGGTTCGAGTATAGGAATAGGGATACCTTACTACAGCTGTACAAGGTGCTGGTGAGACCGCATCTGGAGTATTGTGTACAGTTTTGGTCGCCCCATCTGCGGAAGGATGTTCTTGCCATGGAAAGAGTGCAGCGGCGATTCACCAGGCTGATACCTGGAATGGCGGGAATGACCTACGAGGAGAGATTGAATAGTTTGGGCTTGTACTCACTGGAGTTTAGAAGATTGAGAGGGGATCTCATCGAAACATATAAAATTATGGCAGGCCTGGACAGGCTGAATTCAGAGAGAATGTTTCCAATGGCTGGGGAGCACAGAACCAGGGGCCACAGTCTAAAAATAGCGGGCAAATCATTTAAAACAGAGATGAGGAAGAATTTCTTCACTCAAAGAGTGGTGAGCCTGTGGAATTCCCTGCCACAGAGGGCTGTGAAGGCTAATTCAATAAATATTTTCAAGAGAGAATTGGATATATTTCTGAAGGCTAAGGGGATTAAGGGTTACGGAGAAAAGGCGGGGACGGGGTACTGAACTGGTAAGATCAGCTAAGATCTCAGATGAAGATCAGCCATGATCTCATTGAATGGCGGAGCAGGCTCGAAGGGCCGAATGGCCTACTCCTGTTCCTATCTCTATGTTTCTATGTTTCTATGTTAAAGCTGCCAGTGACAGCCCCTCCGAACAGGAGGAGGAGGAGGAGGAGGAGGAAGAGCAACCCGGACCATCAGGGGAGGACTCAGGTCCCGCAGCAGAGGGCGAAGTGTTGGACACGTCTTCCCTGGACGAGAGCCTGGAGCAACTTTCGGAGGGGATTGCAGCTGCTGGGACCAGTGGCGTCCAGCCACCCAGGAGGGCTGCGGGTGGGCCGCGCGGCCTTCCCCCCAGAGGGGGGAAGGATCGGAGGGGAGTGCAGTTGCTGCGGACATTCGGCGCCAGCAACGTGCCAAGGGTCGCCTAGCTCGGACCCCTGCTCCCCAGCGGGAGAGTCCCGCCTCCAGTCCGGCCACCTTCACCTCGGAGGAGGTGCGCCAGCTGGACCAAATGGCCGAGGATTCGGACCGCCGCCACACAGAGCTCATGCAGGTGGTGGGACGGATGCCTGAGGCCATCGAGTCACTGGCGACCAGTGTGCGGGAGTTTGGGGCATCAAATGCCGAGAGTGGCCGGATGATGATGGAGGTAGTGGAACGGATGCCTCCGGCGATGGAGTCGCTGGCTGATGCTGTCAAGTCAGTGGCGGATGTGATGCGGGCGCAGACCAGGGCAACAGGGGCACTCACTGCTGCCACACGCGCTGCCTCAGCCAGGCATCGCCAGGACAGCCGCCGCGCTGCAGCAGCACAGCGATCCACCCTTCAGCTGATTGGTGCGGATCGTGCAGTGCGTGCCCGGGCGAGTGCCAGCGTGCGACATCACCAGCCAGTGCCTCCAATACGCCAGCTTGCCCACATTGCGCCATCCATCGCCGCCACTCCCCCAGTGGAGCGTCAACGGCAAGCGGCTGGAGCTGATGGTGGGCATGCACATGTGCGCCAATCAACAGCCGGCCCCTCGAGGCCCAAAGCCCGTGTAGGCCGCCCCCCAAGGCCATCTGGCGGAAGGACATCTGACCCTCAGGCGCCTTCCCCCAGCCTCGCAGCAGCCACTGGGCAAAGCTTGCGGAGGAGCAGCAGGCCGGGCAGGGGCGCCAAAAGGCTGGACAAGGTCTCGCCCTCGCGGGCCACTAAGTAGAGGGTGTGGCCAGCTTTCATTTTATATGGCGGTGGACATCTTTATTTTGCCCATGGTTGTTTTGTTTATGGGTATGTTTTTTGCGTTAAGGCCGAGGTTGAGGTTTGTTCAAATGTGGAGTTACTCCTCCCCAGGTTGTGGGAGTGAGTCGTTTGTTGCACTTTTTGTGGGGGCCGTTGATTGTTTTTGGGATTCATGTGGGAAGGGGTTTCATTTTTGTCAAATATAAATTTATCTTTATTCAGACAGTGTCCATGGTTGTTCTTGTTAGTCTTTGTTGACTTCGCCGGCTGAGGGCTTGCGGAGCGGCTGCATTCATCTTGCTTCATGGCCACAAGGCATTCCCTGACAGGGGGCTTAGAAGTACCGTGTAATAAGGTGGCGTCGTGCGGCCCTTGGCCCTGGTCGCTCCCTCCTGGGAACGTACTCCTGCTCCTCCTCCTCCTCCTCCTCCTCCTCCTCATGCTCCTCCTGCTCCTCCTCCTGAGGTGCTGGTCCAACGTCAGGTGGCAGTGCCTGAGTCCTGCGGATAGCCAGGTTGTGTAGCATGCAGCAAACCACCACAAATTGGGAGACCCGGTCCGGCGAATACTGGAGAGCTCCTCCGGAGCGATCAAGGCAGCGGAACCGCTGCTTGAGGACCCCAATAGTTAGCTCGATGATGTTGCGGGTGGTTTGATGGCTCTCGTTGTAGGCCTCTTCAGCAGCGGTCCTGGGCGCGCGGAGCGGGGTCATGAGCCAGGTGCACAAAGGATAGCCTTTGTCCCCGAGTAGCCATCCTCTTGGGGGAGGCTGTGCCTGGAACATGTCATGCACAGTACTCTGCCGCAGGATAAAGGCATCGTGGCTGCTGCCTGGGAAGCTGGCATTGACTGCCATGATGCGCTGCTTGTGGTCACAGACCAGCTGCACATTCAGAGAATGGTAGCCCTTCCTGTTGCGATACTGCTCGCCATGCTCCAGAGGGGCCCGCAAAGCCACATGCGTACAGTCAATGGCGCCCTGCACCAAGGGGAATTCCCCGAGTCTGGAAAATCCCAATGCGCGCTGATGCTGGCTCTCCAGGGCCATGGGGAAGGAGATGAATTGGCTTCTCCTTCTGAACAGTGCTTCGGTCACCTGGCGGATGCAGCGATGCGCGCCGTACTGGGAGATGTTTGCTATGTCCCCAGCAGCGTATTGGAAGGAGCCGGTGGCATAGAAGTTCAATGCCACCGTCACCTTCACTTCCACCGACAGAGACGTCCTGCACCTGAGCTTTGGCCGCAGATCTCGGCGAAGCAGGTGGCAGATCTCTGCAATCACCCCCTTCCGGAATCGGAGCCTTTTAACACATCGCGCGGCACTCATGTTTAGGTAGGAGCGCTGCTGGCGGTATAGCCTGACTGGGTAAGGCCTACGTGGCCGACGCCTGTAGCCCCCTCTGCCTCTAGCCAGGGCTGCCCCTCTCACAATACGTCTGCGAGCCCTACGGACATGGAGCTGCAGCTCCGCGTTGGCACCCCATGCAACCCCCATCAAATCCTGGCAAACACTCTAATTTCCAAATGGCCACTTGCAGCGCTGTTGCCTGAGTCCAAAAATACCTGGCTCTTGCTGCTTGAAACCAGTTAGCTATCCTCCTTGTTGTGTCTCCAGAAATGCGTTGCACAAGACTGTTTTCTGAAATAATGGATGGCCTTTATACTGGAGAGGACGTTCCCTTTAATTAGCGCCCCCCGGGGCCCGCGCTGGTTGTGTTGCGTTCCTTTTTCCAAACGCTCCGTCCGCCCGCCGCACAATGGGGCGGTCCGACTGAAGTTTGCAATCGGGGCGGCCAAAGGGCGTTGCACGAGGATGTGACGTCATTTTCTGCGCGCGCATCCGGGCGGGCGCTAAACTTTGCGCCGGCGCTAACGGGCAACTTAATTTGGGGCGGGGCGCAAACTGCGCTGCGCCCGGGCGCTACACGCATAGCGCCCGGAAATCACTTCTCTTAAGGCGCTAACTGCTGGCGCAAGCAACTGAAAATCTAGCCCCCAGTGTTTAGGGGGGGAGTTCCAGTGTTTAGGGGGGGAGTTCCAGTGTTTACGGGGGGAGTTCCAGTGTTTAGGGTGGAGGTCCAGTGTTTAGCGAGGGAGTTCCAGTGTATAGGGAGGGGAGTTCCAGTGTTTAGGGGGGAGTTCCAGTGTTTAGGGGGGGAGTTCCAGTGTTTAGGGGGGTGTTCCAGTGTTTAGGGAGGGAGTTCCAGTGCTTAGGGGAGGAGTTCCCCTGTTTAGGGGGATTTCCAGTGTTTTGGGAAGAAGTTCCAGTGTTTAGGGGGGAGTTCCAGTGTTTAGGGGGGAGTTCCAGTGTTTAGGGAGGGAGTTCCAGTGTTTAGGGATGAAGTTCCGGTGTTTAGGGGGGAGTTCCAGTGTTTAGGGGGGAGTTCCAGTGTTTAGGGAGGGAGTTCCAATGTTTAGGGCGGGAGTTCCAGTGTTTAGGGAGGGAGTTCCAGTGTTTAGTGGGGTGTTCCAGTGTTTAGGGAGGGAGTTCCAGTGTTTAGGGGGGAGTTCCAGTGTTTAGGGGGAGTTCCAGTGTTTAGGGGGGAGTTCCAGTGTTTAGGGAGGGAGTTCCAGTGTTTAGGGGGGTTCCAGTGTTTAGGGAGGGAGTTCCAGTGTTTAGGGAGGGAGTTCCAGTGTTTAGGTAGGGAGTTCCAGTGTTTAGGAAGGGAATTCCAGTGTTTAGGGGGGAGTTCCAGTGTTTAGGGGGGAGTTCCAGTGATTAGGGAGGGAGTTCCATTGTTTAGGCGGAAGTTCCAGTGTTTACGGGGGAGTTCCAGTGTTTAGGGAGGGAGTTCCAGTGTTTAGGGAGGGAGTTCCAGTGTTTAGGAAGGGAATTCCAGTGTTTAGGGGGGAGTTCCAGCGTTTAGGGGGGAGTTCCAGTGATTAGGGAGGGAGTTCCAGTGTTTAGGCAGATGTTCCAGTGTTTAGGGGGGAGTTCCAGTGTTTAGGGGGGAGTTCCAGTGTTTAGGGGGGAGTTCCAGTGTTTAGGGAGGGGGTTCCAGTGTTTAGGGAGGGAGTTATCGTGTTTAGGGGGGAGTTCCAGTGTTTAGGGAGGAGTTCCAGTGTTTAGCGAGGGAGTTCCAGTGTTTAGGGGTGAGTTCCAGTGTTTAGGGGGGAGTTGCAGTGTTTAGGGGGGAGTTCCAGTGTTTAGGGAGGGTGTTCCATTATTTAGGGAGGGAGTTCCAGTGTTTAGGGGGGAGTTCCACTGTTTAGGGGGGAGTTCCAGTGTTTAGGGGGGAGTTCCAGTGTTAGGGGGGGAGTTCCAGTGTTTAGGGTGGGTGTTCCAGTGTTTAGGGGGGAGTTCCAGTGTTTAGGGAGGGATTTCCAGTGTTTAGAGGGGAGTTCCAGTGTTTAGGGGGGAGTTCCAATGTTTAGGGAGGGAGTTCCAGTGTTTAGGGTGGAATTCCAGTGCTAAGGGGGAGTTCCACTGTTTAGGGAGGGAGTTCCAGTGTTTAGGGTGGAATTCCAGTGTTTAGGGGGGAGTTCTAGGGCTAGATTTTCAGTATAGACAGTTTTGGGGCACTAACCTTAGCGCCCGCCCGAAGTTAGCGCCCGCCCCAAAGTAGCGCCCCGTTGCCGGAAATTCAGTGGCTTCGCCCTAAGAGAGTGGTGGAGCGCTAAAAGAGGCGTTGCACTCCTACCTTTAGGCGCTAAGCCGGCGGTCCAGAGGGATAGCGCCCAGGCGGGGCGCAGCACGGGTGCGGTCATTTTTGCACTGACAGCAGACCCCGTGGTGCCGACCAGCTCTTAAAGGGGGAAGGGACGAATTGGTCTGCTGCCACGCCCTGCACACTGCAGCCTTGCAAAGAGGCCTCAACACTACTGCTCAGCCCCAGGGAGTCATGGCAACGCCAGAGAAGGCCCGTCAGCGTGCCCTGCGCTTCTCAGAGGGTGATCTGGACATAATGGTCACAGCTCTGGAGGTGAGGCGCAAGATCTTGTTTCCAGAGAGTGGGAGGAATCCAACCCACCACGACTACACCAAAGCCTGGAAGCAGATCGCCCAGAGGGTGACGTTCACCGGCGAGGCCCCCAGGACCCACAAACAATGCCGTAAGAAATACAACGATCTGACCAGGATTGTGAGGGTGAGTAGCCTTTCCAGTCTCCTCCTCATTCTTGCATGTACACCTGACATGATGGGCAAAGGGACCTGAAAGTCCTATTGGCCAGCCCTCAGCCAGCAGCATTGGGACAGTCATGAGCATCAAATGGCCATTCGGCACTCTACACTTTGGCCAAGCTATTCCACCATGGGAGGCAGTGGACAGTACATCAGGGCTTCACTCTGTCCAAGCTATTCCACCATGGGAGGCAGTGCACACTACATCAGGGCTTCACTCTGTCCAAGCTATTCCACCATGGGAAGCAGTGCACACTACATCAGGGCTTCACTCTGTCCAAGCTATTCCACCATGGGAGGCAGTGCACAGTACATCAGGGCTTCACTCTGTCCAAGCTATTCCACCATGGGAGGCAGTGCACACTACATCAGGGCTTCACTCTGTCCAAGCTATTCCACCATGGGAGGCAGTGCACAGTACATCAGGGCTTCACTCTGTCCAAGCTATTCCACCATGGGAGGCAGTGCACACTACATCAGGGCTTCACTGCGCACTTACAGCCCGTCCTTTCTCTTGCAGGCTAAAGTAGCGTTTAATCGCCAGGCCCGTGCCAGGGGTGGCCGCGCCAAGCTGCAGAAGCTCACTCGGCTGGAGGAGCGCGTGTGTGTGCTCATGGGAGCCCGTGTGATTGTCCCCACAGCGTGCGGTGTATCCGACCCTCCACTGCCCGGCAATGGTAAGGACCTCGCCTTTTGGCCCTCTCGCGTCGCACTGGCCCATCCGAGCTACCTCCTTTGCCACTGTCCCACCAATGCGCTGAATCCCACCAGTCCTAACTCCCTCGCTGACGCCGTCTCCTCACTCTGAAGCTACTCTTGTGCATTCCTGCTTTCAGCTGGTGACGACCAGGACCCTGAGGCTGCCAGTGACAGCACCTCCGACCAGGAGGAGGAGGAGGAGCAAGCCGGACCTTCGGGGGAACAGTCACGTCCCGCAGGAGAGGAGGAAATGCTTGACACCTCCTCACTGGACGAGTGCCTGGAGGAACTGTCGCAGGGCAATGCAGCTTCTGGGACCAGTGGCGTCCAGCCACCCAGCAGCCGTGCGCGTGGCCCGCGGCCTTCCCCCCAAAGGGGGGAAGGATCAGAGGGGAGTGCTGCTGCTCGGCACACTCGCCGTCACCAACGCGGCAAGGGTCCCCTAGTTCGGCCCCCTCCTCCCCAGCGGGAGAGTCGCGACTCCAGTCCGGACACCTTCACTTCGGAGGAGGTGCGGAAGCTGGATAAGATGGCCGACGACTCGGACCGGCGCCACACGGAGCTCATGAGCGTGGTGGGGCGCATGCCTGAGGCCATCGAGTCGCTGGCGACCAGTGTGCGCAAGTTCGGGGCAGCAACTGCCGCGACTGGCCGCATGCTGACTGATGCCGTCAAGACCCTGGTGGATGTGATGCGCGCGCACACCAGGACCACAGGGCCACTCACTGCTGCCACACGCGCTGTCTCAGGCAGGCATCGCCAGGGCAGGCGCCGCGCTGGACCATCCCAGCAAGCCGCCCGTCGGCTGATTGCTGCGGATCCTGCAGTGCGGGCCCGGCCGAGTGCCACCGCGCCACAGCACCAGCCAGCGCATCCCAGACGCCAGCTGGCCCACATTGCGCCATCCGTCGCCGCCATTCCCCCTCTGGGGCATCAACGGCAAGCGGCTGCAGCTGATGGTGGCCAGGCTCAGGTGCGCCACTCAGCAGACGGCCCCTCGAGGCCCAAACGCCGTGTAGGCCGCCCCCCAGCGGCATCTGGCGGAAGGGCATCTGAGCCTCAGGCGCCTTCCCCCAGCCTCGCAGCAGCCACTGGGCAGAGCTTGCGAAGGAGCAGCAGGCAGGGCAGGGGAGGCAAAATGCTGGCCAAGGTCTCGCCCTCGCGGGCCACTCAGTAGAGGGTGTGGCCAGCTTTCCTTTAATATGGCGGTGGCCATCTTTATTTTGCCCATGGTTGTGCTTTTGGAGGGCTTATTTTTTGCGTTAGGCCGACGTTGAGGCCCGGTTTCAATAAAGGTGGAGTGGCTCCTCCCCAGTTTGTGGGAGTGAGTCGTTTGTTGGGCTTTTTGTGGGGCCCGTTTATTGTTTTTGGGGATTCATGTGGGAAGGGCTTTTCATTTTTGTGCAATAAAAAATTATCTTTATTCATGCAGTCTCCATGGTTGTTCTTCTTAGTGTTTGTTGGCTTCGCCGGCTGAGGGCTTGCGGAGCGGCTGCATTCATCTTCCCTCATGGCCCCTGGCCATTCCCTGACAGGGGGCTTAGAAGTACCGTGTAATAAGGTGGCGTCGTGCGGCCCTTGGCCCTGGTCGCTCCCTCCTGGGAACGTACTCCTGCTCCTCCTCCTCCTCCTCATGCTCCTCCTGCTCCTCCTCCTGAGGTGCTGGTCCAACGTCAGGTGGCAGTGCCTGAGTCCTGCGGATAGCCAGGTTGTGTAGCATGCAGCAAACCACCACAAATTGGGAGACCCGGTCCGGCGAATACTGGAGAGCTCCTCTGGAGCGATCAAGGCAGCGGAACTGCTGCTTGAGGACCCCAATAGTTAGCTCGATGATGTTGCGGGTGGTTTGATGGCTCTCGTTGTAGGCCTCTTCAGCAGCGGTCCTGGGCGCGCGAAGCGGGGTCATGAGCCAGGTGCACAAAGGATAGCCTTTGTCCCCGATGAGCCATCCTCTTGGGGAAGGCTGTGCCTGGAACATGTCATGCACAGTACTCTGCCGCAGGATAAAGGCATCGTGGCTGCTGCCTGGGAAGCTGGCATTGACTGCCATGATGCGCTGCTTGTGGTCACAGACCAGCTGCACATTCAGAGAATGGTAGCCCTTCCTGTTGCGATACTGCTCGCCATGCTCCAGAGGGGCCCGCAAAGCCACATGCGTACAGTCAATGGCGCCCTGCACCAAGGGGAATTCCCCGAGTCTGGCAAATCCCAATGCGCGCTGATGCTGGCTCTCGAGGGCCATGGGGAAGGAGATGAATTGGCTTCTCCTTCTGAACAGTGCTTCAGTCACGTGGCGGATGCAGCGATGCGCGCCATACTGGGAGATGTTTGCTATGTCCCCAGCAGCGTATTGGAAGGAGCCGGTGGCATAGAAGTTCAATGCCACCGTCACCTTCACTTCCACCGACAGAGACGTCCTGCACCTGAGCTTTGGCCGCAGATCTCGGCGAAGCAGGTGGCAGATCTCTGCAATCACCTCCTTTCGGAATCGGAGCCTTCTAACACATCGCGCGGCACTCATGTTTAGGTAGGAGCGCTGCTGGCGGTATAGCCTGACTGGGTAAGGCCTACGTGGCCGACGCCTGTAGCCCCCTCTGCCTCTAGCCAGGGCTGCCCCTCTCACAATGCGTCTGCGAGCCCTACGGATATGGCGCTGCAGCTGCGCGTTGGCACCCCATGCAGCCCCCATCAAATCCTGGCAAACAGTCTAATTTCCAAATGGCCACTTGCAGCGCTATTGCCTGAGTCCAAAAATACCTGGCTCTTGCTGCTTGAAACCAGTTAGCTATCCTCCTTGTTGTGTCTCCAGAAATGCGTTGCACAAGACTGTTTTCTGAAAAAAGGCTGGCCTTTATACTGGAGAGGACGTTCCCTTTAATTAGCGCCCCCCGGGGCCCGCGCTGGTTGTGTTGCGTTCCTTTTTCCAAACGCTCCGGCCGCCCGCCGCACAATGGGGCGGTCCGACTGAAGTTTGCAATCGGGGCGGCCAAAGGGCGTTGCACGAGGATGTGACTTCATTTTCTGCGCGCGCATCCGGGCGGGCGCTAAACTTTGCGCCGGCGCTAACGGGCAACTTAATTTGGGGCGGAGCGCAAACTGCGCTGCGCCCGGGCGCTACACACATAGCGCCCGGAAATCACTTCTCTTAAGGCGCTAACTGCTGGCGCAAGCTACTGAAAATCTAGCCCCTAGTGTTTAGGGAGGGAGTTCCAGTGTTTAGCGGGGAGTTCCAGTGCTTAGGGAAGGAGTTCCAGTGTTTAGGGGGGAGTTCCAGTGTTTAGTGAGGGAGTTCCAGTGTTTAGGGGGGAGTTCCAGTGTTTAGGGGGGAGTTCCAGTGTTTAGGGAGGGTGTTCCAGTGTTTATCGCGGGAGTTCCAGTGTTTTGGGAGGGAGTTCCAGTGTTTAGGGGGGGAGTTCCAGTGTTTAGGGAGGGAGTTCCAGTGTTTGTGGGGGGAGTTCCAGTGTTTAGGGAGGGAGTTCCAGTGTTTAGGGGGGGAGTTCCAGTGTTTAGCGAGGGGGTTCCAGTGTTTAGGGGGGGAGTTCCAGTGTTTAGGGAGGGAGTTCCAGTGTTTAGGGGGGAGTTCCAGGGCTAGATTTTCAGTTTAGGCAGTTTTGGGGCGCTAGCTTTAGCGCCCGCCCGAAGTTAGCGCCCGCCCCAAAGTAGCGCCCCGTTGCCGGGAATTCAGTGGCTTCGCCCTAAGAGGTTGGTGGAGCGCTAAAAGAGGCGTTCCACTACTCTCTTTAGGCGCTAAGCCGGCGGTCCAGAGGGATAGCGCCCAGGCGGGGCGCAGCACGGGTGCGGTCATTTTTGCACTGACAGCAGACCCCGTGGTGCCGACCAGCTCTTAAAGGGGGAAGGGACGAATTAGTCTGCTGCCACGCCCTGCACACTGCAGCCTTGCAAAGAGGCCTCAACACTACTGCTCAGCCCCAGGGAGTCATGGCAACGCCAGAGAAGGCCCGTCAGCGTGCCCTGCGCTTCTCAGAGGGTGATCTGGACATCATGCTCACAGCTCTGGAGGTGAGGCGCAAGATCTTGTTTCCAGACAGTGGGAGGAATCCAACCCACCACGACTACACCAAAGCCTGGAAGCAGATCGCCCAGAGGGTGACATTCACCGGCGAGGCCCCCAGGACCCACACACAATGCCGTAAGAAGTACAACGATCTGACCAGGATTGTGAGGGTGAGTAGCCTTTCCAGTCTCCTCCTCATTCTTGCATGTACACCTGACATGATGGGCAAAGGGACCTGAAAGTCCTTTTGGCCAGCCCTCAGCCAGCAGCATTGGGACAGTCATGAGCATCAAATGGCCATTCGGCACTCTACACTTTGGCCAAGCTATTCCACCATGGGAGGCAGTGCACACTACATCAGGGCTTCACTCTGTCCAAGCTATTCCACCATGGGAGGCAGTGCACACTACATCAGGGCTTCACTCTGTCCAAGCTATTCCACCATGGGAGGCAGTGCACACTACATCAGGGCTTCACTCTGTCCAAGCTATTCCACCATGGGAGGCAGTGCACACTACATCAGGGCTTCACTCTGTCCAAGCTATTCCACCATGGGAGGCAGTGCACACTACATCAGGGCTTCACTGCGCCCTTACAGCCCGTCCTTTCTCTTGCAGGCTAAAGTAGCGTTTAATCGCCAGGCCCGTGCCAGGGGTGGCCGCGCCAAGCTGCAGGAGCTCACTCGGCTGGAGGAGCGCGTGTGTGTGCTCATGGGAGCACGTGTGATTGTCCCCACAGCGTGCGGTGTATCCGACCCTCCACTGCCCGGCAATGGTAAGGACCTCGCCTTTTGGCCCTCTCGCGTCGCACTGGCCCATCCGAGCTATCTCCTTTGCCACTGTCCCACCAATGCGCTGAATCCCACCAGTCCTAACTCCCTCGCTGACGCCGTCTCCTCACTCTGAAGCTACTCTTGTGCATTCCTGCTTTCAGCTGGTGACGACCAGGACCCTGAGGCTGCCAGTGACAGCACCTCCAACCAGGAGGAGGAGGAGGAGCAAGCCGGACCTTCGGGGGAACAGTCACGTCCCGCAGGAGAGGAGGAAATGCTCGACACCTCCTCACTGGACGAGTGCCTGGAGGAACTGTCGCAGGGCAATGCAGCTTCTGGGACCAGTGGCGTCCAGCCACCCAGCAGCCGTGCGCGTGGCCCGCGGCCTTCCCCCCAAAGGGGGGAAGGATCAGAGGGGAGTGCTGCTGCTCGGCAAACTCGCCGTCACCAACGCGGCAAGGGTCCCCTAGTTCGGCCCCCTCCTCCCCAGCGGGAGAGTCGCGACTCCAGTCCGGACACCTTCACTTCGGAGGAGGTGCGGAAGCTCGATCAGATGGCCGACGACTCGGACCGGCGCCACACGGAGCTCATGAGCGTGGTGGGGCGCATGCCTGAGGCCATCGAGTCGCTGGCGACCAGTGTGCGCGAGTTCGGGGCAGCAACTGCCGCGACTGGCCGCATGCTAACTGATGCCGTCAAGACCCTGGCGGATGTGATGCGCGCGCACACCAGGACCAGAGGGCCACTCACTGCTGCCACACGCGCTGTCTCAGGCAGGCATCGCCAGGGCAGGCGCCGCGCTGGACCATCCCAGCAAGCCGGCCGTCGGCTGATTGCTGCGGATCCTGCAGTGCGGGCCCGGCCGAGTGCCACCGCGCCACAGCACCAGCCAGCGCATCCCAGACGCCAGCTGGCCCACATTGCACCATCCGTCGCCGCCATTCCCCCTCTGGGGCGTCAAGGGCAAGCGGCTGCAGCTGATGGTGGCCAGGCTCAGGCGCGCCACTCAGGAGACGGCCCCTCGAGGCCCAAACGCCGTGTAGGCCGCCCCCCAGTGGCATCTGGCGGAAGGGCATCTGAGCCTCAGGCGCCTTCCCCCAGCCTCGCAGCAGCCACTGGGCAGAGCTTGCGAAGGAGCAGCAGGCAGGGCAGGGGAGGCAAAATGCTGGGCAAGGTCTCGCCCTCGCGGGCCACTCAGTAGAGGGTGTGGCCAGCTTTCCTTTAATATGGCGGTGGCCATCTTTATTTTGCCCATGGTTGTGCTTTTGGAGGGCTTTTTTTTTGCGTTAGGCCGACGTTGAGGCCCGGTTTCAATAAAGGTGGAGTGGCTCCTCCCCAGTTTGTGGGAGTGAGTCGTTTGTTGGGCTTTTTGTGGGGCCCGTTTATTGTTTTTGGGGATTCATGTGGGAAGGGCTTTTCATTTTTGTTTAATAAAAAATTATCTTTATTCATGCAGTCTCCATGGTTGTTCTTCTTAGTGTTTGTTGGCTTCGCCGGCTGAGGGCTTGCGGAGCGGCTGCATTCATCTTCCCTCATGGCCCCTGGCCATTCCCTGACAGGGGGCTTAGAAGTACCGTGTAATAAGGTGGCGTCGTGCGGCCCTTGGCCCTGGTCGCTCCCTCCTGGGAACGTACTCCTGCTCCTCCTCCTCCTCCTCCTCCTCCTCCTCATGCTCCTCCTGCTCCTCCTCCTGAGGTGCTGGTCCAACGTCAGGTGGCAGTGCCTGAGTCCTGCGGATAGCCAGGTTGTGTAGCATGCTGCAAACCACCACAAATTGGGAGACCCGGTCCGGCGAATACTGGAGAGCTCCTCCGGAGCGATCAAGGCAGCGGAACCGCTGCTTGAGGACCCCAATAGTTAGCTCGATGATGTTGCGGGTGGTTTGATGGCTCTCGTTGTAGGCCTCTTCAGCAGCGGTCCTGGGCGCGCGGAGCGGGGTCATGAGCCAGGTGCACAAAGGATAGCCTTTGTCCCCGAGTAGCCATCCTCTTGGGGGAGGCTGTGCCTGGAACATGTCATGCACAGTACTCTGCCGCAGGATAAAGGCATCGTGGCTGCTGCCTGGGAAGCTGGCATTGACTGCCATGATGCGCTGCTTGTGGTCACAGACCAGCTGCACATTCAGAGAATGGTAGCCCTTCCTGTTGCGATACTGCTCGCCATGCTCCAGAGGGGCCCGCAAAGCCACATGCGTACAGTCAATGGCGCCCTGCACCAAGGGGAATTCCCCGAGTCTGGAAAATCCCAATGCGCGCTGATGCTGGCTCTCCAGGGCCATGGGGAAGGAGATGAATTGGCTTCTCCTTCTGAACAGTGCTTCGGTCACCTGGCGGATGCAGCGATGCACGCCGTACTGGGAGATGTTTGCTATGTCCCCAGCAGCGTATTGGAAGGAGCCGGTGGCATAGAAGTTCAATGCCACTGTCACCTTCACTTCCACCGACAGAGACGTCCTGCACCTGAGCTTTGGCCGCAGATCTCGGCGAAGCAGGTGGCAGATCTCTGCAATCACCCCCTTCCGGAATCGGAGCCTTTTAACACATCGCGCGGCACTCATGTTTAGGTAGGAGCGCTGCTGGCGGTATAGCCTGACTGGGTAAGGCCTACGTGGCCGACGCCTGTAGCCCCCTCTGCCTCTAGCCAGGGCTGCCCCTCTCACAATACGTCTGCGAGCCCTACGGACATGGAGCTGCAGCTCCGCGTTGGCACCCCATGCAACCCCCATCAAATCCTGGCAAACACTCTAATTTCCAAATGGCCACTTGCAGCGCTGTTGCCTGAGTCCAAAAATACCTGGCTCTTGCTGCTTGAAACCAGTTAGCTATCCTCCTTGTTGTGTCTCCAGAAATGCGTTGCACAAGACTGTTTTCTGAAATAATGGATGGCCTTTATACTGGAGAGGACGTTCCCTTTAATTAGCGCCCCCCGGGGCCCGCGCTGGTTGTGTTGCGTTCCTTTTTCCAAACGCTCCGGCCGCCCGCCGCACAATGGGGCGGTCCGACTGAAGTTTGCAATCGGGGCGGCCAAAGGGCGTTGCACGAGGATGTGACGTCATTTTCTGCGCGCGCATCCGGGCGGGCGCTAAACTTTGCGCCGGCGCTAACGGGCAACTTAATTTGGGGCGGGGCGCAAACTGCGCTGCGCCCGGGCGCTACACGCATAGCGCCCGGAAATCACTTCTCTTAAGGCGCTAACTGCTGGCGCAAGCAACTGAAAATCTAGCCCCCAGTGTTTAGGGAATGAGTTCCAGTGTTTAGCGGGGAGTTCCAGTGTTTCGGGGGAGAGTTCCAGTGTTTAGCGGGGGAGTTCCAGTGTTTAGGGAGGGAGTTCCAGTTTTTAGCGGGGAGTTCCAGTGTTTAGGGGGAGAGTTCCAGTGTTTAGGGGGGGAGTTCCAGTGTTTATGGGGGGAGTTCCAGTGTTTAGGGGGGGAGTTCCAGTGTTTAGGGAGGGAGTTCCAGTGTTTAGGGGTGAGTTCCAGTGTTTAGCGGGGAGTTCCAGTGTTTAGGGGGGGAGTTCCAGTGTTTAGGGGGGGAGTTCCAGTGTTTAGGGGAGGAGTTCCAGTGTTTATGGGGGATTTCCAGTGTTTCGGGAGGGAGTTCCAGTGTTTAGGGAGGGAGTTCCAGTGTTTAGGGGGGAGTTCCAGTGTTTAGGGAGGGAGTTCCAGTGTTTAGGGGGGAGTTCCAGGGAGCTCCAGGGAGTCCGGGAATGTGGCCGGCCAAGTGGAAAAAGTGCGAGTAGGTGAGCACTTTGGTGATAGTGACCATAATATGGTAAGATTTAAGGTGGTCATGGAAAAGGACAGGGATGGGCCGGAAATAAATATTCTAAGTTGGGGGAAGGCCGATTTTAATAGGATAAGGCAGGATCTGGCCAAAATGGACTTGGATCAGCTACTTGTAGGAATATCCGCATCGGAGCAATGGGAGGCTTTCAGAAGGGAGATTGAGATCATACAATGGCAACATGTTCCCGTAAAGGTCAAGGGTGGTTCCAAAAACCACAGGGAACCTTGGATGTCAGGGGATATACGAGAATGGATTAGGAAAAAAAGGAGGGCTTTTGGCAGATACAAAAGGCTAAAGACGGAGGAAGCCCTAGAGGAGTACAAAAAGTGCAGGGGGATACTTAAAAAAGAAATTCGGAGATCAAGGAGGGGCCATGAAATAACACTGGCGAGCAAAATAAAGGAAAATCCGAAGATGTTTTATAAGTATATTAAGGGTAAGAGGATAACTAGGGAAAAAATAGGGCCCATTAGGGACAAAAGTGGCAATCTGTGTGTGGAGCCGGAAGATGTAGGAGGGGTTCTAAATGAATTTTTTGCATCTGTTTTCACTATGGAGAAGGATGATGCAGACATAGAAATAGGGCGGGGGGACTGTGATATGCTCGAACATATTAACATCGAGAGGCAGGAGGTATTGGCGGTTTTAGCTGGCCTAAAAATGGATAAATCCCCAGGCCCGGATGAAATGTATCCCAGGCTGCTGTGTGAGGCAAAGGAGGAGATTGCGGGGGCTCTAACACATATATTCAGGACCTCTCTGGCCACAGGGGATGTGCCAGAGGACTGGAGAACCGCTAATGTAGTACCATTATTCAAGAAGGGTAGTAGGGAAAAAGCGGGGAACTACAGGCCAGTGAGCCTAACATCAGTGGTCGGAAAATTATTGGAAAAAATCCTGAGGGACAAAATTTGTCTCCACTTGGAGAGGCAAGGATTAATCAGGGATAGTCAACATGGCTTTGTCAAGGGAAGATCATGTCTGACTAATTTGATTGAATTTTTTGAGGGGGTGACTAGGTGTGTGGATGAGGGTAACGCAGTGGATGTGGTATACATGGATTTCAGTAAGGCCTTCGATAAAGTCCCGCACAGGAGACTGGTCAAGAAGGTAAGAGCCCATGGAATCCAGGGTGCCTTGGCACATTGGATACAAAACTGGCTTAGTGTCAGAAGGCAGAGGGTGATGGTCGAAGGTTGTTTTTGTGACTGGAAGCCTGTGGCCAGTGGGGTACCACAGGGATCGGTGCTGGGTCCCTTGCTGTTTGTGGTCTACATTAATGACTTGGATATGAGTGTAAAGGGTATGATCAGTAAGTTCGCGGATGATACAAAAATTGGTAGGGTGGTAAATAGCGAGGAGGGTAGCCTCAGTCTGCAGGACGATATAGATGGGTTGGTCAGATGGGCGGAACAGTGGCAAATGAAATTTAACCCGGAAAAGTGCGAGGTGATGCACTTTGGGGGGACTAACAAGGCAAAGGAATACACAATGAATGGAAAGACCCTAGGCAAGACGGAGGGTCAGGGGGATCTGGGTGTGCAAGTACACAGATCCCTGAAGGCGGCGGAACAGGTGGATAAGGTGGTAAAAAAGGCATATGGGATACTTGCCTTCATTAGCCGAGGAATTGAATATAAGAGCAAGGAGGTTATGATGGAGCTGTATAAAACACTGGTTAGGCCACAGCTGGAATACTGTGTGCAGTTCTGGTCGCCACACTACAGGAAGGATGTGATCGCGTTGGAGAGGGTGCAGAGGAGGTTCACCAGGATGTTACCAGGGCTGGAGCGCTTCAGCTATGAAGAGAGACTGGGCAGATTGGGTTTGTTTTCCTTGGAGCAGAGGAGGCTGAGGGGGGACATGATTGAGGTGTACAAAATTATGAGGGGCATAGATAGGATGGATGCTGAGGAGCTTTTTCCCTTAGTAGAGGGGTCAATAACTAAGGGGCATAGATTCAAGGTAAAGGGCGGGAGGTTTAGAGGGGATTTGAGAAAGAACTTTTTCACTCAGAGGGTGGTTGGAGTCTGGAACTCACTGCCTGAAAGGGTTGTGGAGGCAGAAACCCTCACAACATTTAAGAAGCATTTGGATGTGCACTTGAAATGCCATAGCATACAAGGCTACGGGCCAAATGCTGGAATATGGGATTAGATTAAACAGGGCTTGATGGCCGGCGCGGACACGATGGGCCGAAGGGCCTCTTTCTGTGCTGTATTACTCTATGACTCTATGACTCTATGACTTTAGGGAGGGAGTTCCAGTGTTTAGGGGGGAGTTCCAGTGTTTAGGGAGGGAGCTCCAGTGTTTAGGGAGGGAGTTCCAGTGTTTAGGGAGGGAGTTCCAGTGTTTAGGGGGGAGTTCCAGTGTTTAGGGAGGGAGTTCCAGTGTTTAGGGAGGGAGTTCCAGTATTTAGGCAGGGAGTTCCAGTGTTTAGGGGGAGTTCCAGTGTTTAGGGGGAGTTCCAGTGTTTAGGGGGGAGTTCCAGTGTTTAGGGAGGGAGTTCCAGTGTTTAGGGGGGAGTTCCAGTGTTTAGGGAGGGAGTTCCAGTGTTTAGGAAGGGAGTTCCAGTGTTTAGGGGGGAGTTCCAGTGTTTAGGGGGGAGTTCCAGTGATTAGGGAGGGAGTTCCAGTGTTTAGGGGGGAGTTCCAGTGTTTAGGGGGGAGTTCCAGTGTTTAGGGGGGAGTTCCAGTGTTTTGGGGGGAGTTCCAGTGTTTAGGGAGGGAGTTCCATTGTTTCGTGGGGAGTTCGAGGGCTAGATTTTCAGTTGCTTGCGCCAGCAGTTAGCGCCTTAAGAGAAGTGATTTTCGGGCGCTATGCGTGTAGCGCCCGGGCGCAGCGCAGTTGGCGCCCCGCCCCAAATTAAGTTGCCTGTTAGCGCCGGCGCAAAGTTTAGCGGCCGCCCGGATGCGCACGCAGAAAATGACGTCACATCCTCGTGCAACGCCCTTTGGCCGCCCCGAATCCAAACTTCAGTCGGACCGCCCCATTGTGCGGCTGGCGTCCAGAGCGTTTGTAAAATGGAACGCAACACACCCTGGGGAGCGCAAATTAAAGGGCACTCCTCCTGCACTATAAACGGCAGTCTGCATGTATTGTGTGGAAGGATGCAGTGTGTGTTGTTCTGAATGGCGTATTTATGTTTCCGGACACCTCCTCCTCCTCCTCCTCCTCCTCCTCCTCCTCCTCCTCCGAAAAAAAACACATGCACCCTTCCCCTTTAAGAGCTCACTGGCACCAGAGTGTCTGCTGTGCGCTGCGCCCGAACTCGGGCGCTGCGCTCTGCACCGCCGGCTTAGCGCCTAAAGATAGTAGTGGAATGCCTCTTTTAGCGCTCCACCAACCTCTTAGGGCGAAGCCACTGAATTTCCGGCAAAGGGGCGCTACTTTGGGGCGGGCGCTAACTTCAGGCGGGCGCTAAGGTTAGCGCCCCAAAACTGTCTATACTGAAAATCTAGCCCCCAGTGTTTAGGGGGGAATTCCAGTGTTTAGGGAGGGAGTTCCAGTGTTTAGGGGGGAGTTCCAGTGTTTAGGGAGGAGTTCCAGTGTTTAGGGGGGAGTTCCAGTGTTTGGGGGGAGTTCCAGTGTTTAGGGGGGAGTTCCAGTGTTTAGGGGGGACTTCCAGTGTTTAGGGGGGAGTTCCAGTGTTTAAGGGGGACTTCCAGTGTTTAGGGGGGAGTTCCAGTGTTTAGGGAGGGAGTTCCAGTGTTTAGAGAGAGAGATCCAGTGTTTAGCGGGGGAGTTCCAGTGTTTAGGGGGGCGTTCCAGTGTTTAGGGAGGGAGTTCCAGTGTTTAGGTAGGGAGTTCCAGTGTTTAGGAGGGAGTTCCAGTGTTTAGGGAGGGAGTTTCAGTGTTTAGGGGGGAGTTCCAGTGTTTAGGGGGGAGTTCCAGTGTTTAGGAGGGAGTTCCAGTGTTTAGGGGGGGAGTTCCAGTGTTTAGGGGGGAGTTCCAGTGTTTAGGGGGGAGTTCCAGTGTTTAGGGAGGGTGTTCCAGTGATTAGGGGGGTGTTCCAGTGTTTAGGGGGGAGTTCCAGTGTTTAGGGGGGAGTTCCAGTGTTTAGGGAGGGAGTTCCAGTGTTTAGGGGGGAGTTCCAGTGTTTAGGGAGGGAGTTCCAGTGTTTAGGATGTGAGTTCCAGTGCTTAGGGGGGAGATCCAGTGTTTAGGGAGGGAGTTCCTGTGTTTAGGAGGGAGTTCCAGTGTTTAGGGATGAAGTTCCAGTGTTTAGGGGAGGAGTTCCAGTGTTTAGGGATGAAGTTCCAGTGTTTAGCGGGGGGGGGGGTTCCAGTGTTTACGGGGGAGATCCAGAGTTTAAGGAGGGAGTTCCAGTGTTTAGCGGGGGGAGTTCCAGTGTTTAGGGAGGGAGTTCCAGTGTTTAGGGGGGAGTTCCAGTGTTTAGGGATGAAGTTCCAGTGTTTAGGGGGGAGTTCCAGTGTTTAGGCGGGGAGTTCCAGTGTTTAGGGATGATGTTCCAGTGTTTAGGGGGGAGTTCCAGTGTTTAGGGGGGAGTTCCAGTGTTTAGGGATGCAGTTCCAGTGTTTAGGGAGGGAGTTCCAGTGTTTAGGGATGAAGTTCCAGTGTTTAGGGAGGAAGTTCCAGTGTTAGGGGGGAGTTCCAGTGTTTAGGGGGGAGTTCCAGTGTTTAGTGGGGAGTTCCAGTGTTTAGGGAGGGAGTTCCAGTGTTTAGGGAGGGATTTCCATTGTTTAGGGGGGAGTTCCAGTGTTTAGCGGGGGAGTTCCAGTGTTTAGGGGGGAGTTCCAGTGCTTAGGGGGGAGTTCCAGTGTTTAGTGTGGGAGTTCCAGTGTTTAGGGGGGAGTTCCAGTGTTTAGGGGGGAGTTCCAGTGTTTAGGGGGGAGTTCCAGTGTTTAGGGCGGAGTTCCAGTGTTTAGGGAGGGAGTTCCAGTGTTTAGGGGGGGAGTTCCAGTGTTTAGGGAGGGAGTTCCAGTGTTTAGGGGGGCGTTCCAGTGTTTTTGGGGGCAGTTCCAGTGTTTAGGGAGGGAGTTCCAGTGTATAAGGGTGAATTTCAGTGTTTCGTGGGGAGTGCCAGTGTTTAGGGAGAAGTTTCAGTGTTTAGGGAGGGAGTTCCAGTGTTTAGGGAGGGAGTTCCAGTGTTTAGGGAGGGAGTTCCAGTGTTTAGGGAGGGAGTTCCAGTGTTTAGGGGGGAGTTCCAGTGTTTAGGGGGGAGTTCCAGTGTTTAGGGAGGGAGTTCCAGTGTTTAGGGGGGAGTTCCAGTGTTTAGCGGGGGAGTTCCAGTGTTTAGGGGGGAGTTCCAGTGCTTAGGGGGGTGTTCCAGTGTTTAGTGTGGGAGTTCCAGTGTTTAGGGGGGAGTTCCAGTGTTTAGGGGGGAGTTCCAGTGTTTAGGGGGGAGTTCCAGTGTTTAGGGCGCAGTTCCAGTGTTTAGGGGGGAGTTCCAGTGTTTAGGGATGCAGTTCCAGTGTTTAGGGAGGGAGTTCCAGTGTTTAGGGATGAAGTTCCAGTGTTTAGGGAGGGAGTTCCAGTGTTTAGGGGGGAGTTCCAGTGTTTAGGGAGGGAGTTCCAGTGTTTAGGGAGGGAGTTCCAGTGTTTAGGGGGGAGTTCCAGTGTTTAGGGGGGAGTTCCAGTGTTTAGGGAGGGAGTTCCAGTGTTTAGGGGGGAGTTCCAGTGTTTAGGGGGGAGTTCCAGTGTTTAGGGAGGGAGTTCCAGTTTTTAGGGCGGGGGTTCCAGTGTTTAGGGAGGGAGTTCCAGTGTTTAGGGGGGGTTCCAGTGTTTAGGGGGGAGTTCCAGTGTTTAGGGGGGAGTTCCAGTGCTTAGGGCGGGGGTTCCAATGTTTAGGGAGGGAGTTCCAGTG
This sequence comes from Somniosus microcephalus, assembly GCF_052327205.1. Classification (NCBI taxonomy): domain Eukaryota; kingdom Metazoa; phylum Chordata; class Chondrichthyes; order Squaliformes; family Somniosidae; genus Somniosus; species Somniosus microcephalus. Next base: position 378,524,722 of record NC_140988.1, on the reverse strand, counting down.
TTTAGGGGGAGTTCCAGTGTTTACGGGGGGGTTCCAGTGTTTAGGGGGGAGTTCCAGTGTTTAGGGAGTGAGTTCCAGTGTTTAGGGGGGAGTTCCAGTTTTTAGGGGGAGTTCCAGCGTTTAGGGAGGGAGATCCAGTGTTTAGGGGGGAGTTCCAGTGTTTAGGGGGAAATTCCTTTGTTTAGGGGGGAGTTCCAGTGTTTATGGAGAAGTTCCAGTGTTTAGGGAGGGAGTTCCAGTGTTTAGGGAGCGAAATCCAATGTTTAGGGGGGAGTTCCAGTGTTTAAGGGGGAGTTCCAGTGTTTAGGGAGGGAGTTCCAGTGTTTAGGGGGGAGTTGCATTGTTTAGGGAGAGAATTCCAGTGTTTAGGGAGGTAGTTCCTGTGTTTAGGGGGGTGTTCCAGTGTTTAGGGAGGAATTTCCAATGATTAGTGGGGGAGTTCCAGTGTTTAGGGGGGGAGTTCCAGTGTTTGGTGGGGAGTTCCAGTGTTTAGGGGGGAGTTCCAGTGTTTAGGGAGGGAGTTCCAGTGTTTAGGGAGGGAGTTCCAGTGTTTAGGGGGGGAGTTCCAGTGTTTAGGGGGGGGTTCCAGTGTTTAGGGGGAATTCCAGTGTTTAGGGAGAAGTTCCAGTGTTTAGGGGGTAGTTCCAGTGTTTAGGGGGGTGTTCCAGTGTTAAGGGAGGGAGTTCCAGTGTTTAGGGAGGGAGTTCCAGTATTTAGGGGGGGAGCTCCAGTGTTTAGGGGGGAGTTCCAGTGTTTAGGGGGAGTTCCAGTGTTTATGGGGGAGTTCCAGTGTTTAGGGGGGAGTTCCAGTGTTTCGGGAGGGAGTTCGAGTGTTTAGGGGGGAGTTCCAGTGTTTAGGGAGTGAGTTCCAGTGTTTTGGGAGGGAGTTCCAGTGTTTAGGGGGGAGTTCCAGTGTTTAGGGAGGGAGTTCCAGTGTTTAGGGGGGAGTTCCAGTGTTTAGGGAGGGAGTTCCTGTGTTTAGGGGGGAGTTCCAGTGTTTAGGGGGGAGTTCCAGTGTTTAGGGAGGGAGTTCCAGTGTTTAGGGGGGGAGTTCCAGTGTTTAGGGAGGGAGTTCCAGTGTTTAGGGAGAAGTTCCAGTGTTTAGGTGGGAGTTCCAGTGTTTAGGTGGGAGTTCCAGTGTTTAGGGAGGGAGTTCCAGTGTTTAGGGAGGGAGTTCCTGTTTTTAGGGAGGGAGTTCCAGTGTTTAGGGGGGAATTCCAGTGTTTAGGGGGAATTCCAGTGCTTAGGGGGGAGTTCCAGTGTTTAGGGAGGGAGTTCCAGTGTTTAGGGGGGAGTTCCAGTGTTTAGGTGGGAGTTCCAGTGTTTAGGGGGGAGTTCCAGTGTTTAGGGGGGGAGTTCCAGTGTTTAGGGACGGAGTGCCAGTGTTTATGGAGAAGTTCCAGCGTTTAGGGAGGGAGTTCCAGTGTTTAGGGGGCAATTCCAGTGTTTAGGGGGGAGTTCCAGTGCTTAGGGGGGAGTTCCAGTGTTTAGGGAGGGAGTTCCAGTGTTTAGGGGGGAGTTCCAGTGTTTAGGTGGGAGTTCCAGTGTTTAGGGGGGAGTTCCACTGTTTAGGGGGGATGTTCCAGTGTTTAGGGACGGAGTGCCAGTGTTTAGGGAGAAGTTCCAGCGTTTAGGGAGGCAGTTCCAGTGTTTAGGGGGGAGTTCCAGTGTTTAGGGGGGAGTTCCAGTGTTTAGGTGGCAGTTCCAGTGTTTAGGGGGGAGTTCCAGTGTTTAGGGGGGGAGTTCCAGTGTTTTGGGACGGAGTGCCAGTGTTTAGGGAGAAGTTCCAGTGTTTAGGGGGGAGTGCCAGTGTTTAGGGAGAAGTTCCAGTGTTTAGGGGGGTGTTCCAGTGTTTAGGGGGGAGTTCCAGTGTTTAGGGAGAAGTTCCAGTGTTTAGGGAGAAGTTCCAGTGTTTAGGGGGGAGTTCCAGTGTTTAAGGAGAAGTTCGAGTGTTTAGGGGCGAGTTCCAGTGTTTAGGGGGGAGTTCCAGTGTTTAGGGGGTGTTCCAGTGTTTAGGGAGGGAGTTCCAGTGTTTAGCGGGGAGTTCCAGTGCTTAGGGAAGGAGTTCCAGTGTTTAGGGGGGAGTTCCAGTGTTTAGTGAGGGAGTTCCAGTGTTTAGGGGGGAGTTCCAGTGTTTAGGGGGGAGTTCCAGTGTTTAGGGAGGATGTTCCAGTGTTTAGCGGGGAGTTCCAGTGTTTAGGGGGGAGTTCCAGTGTTTAGGGAGGGAGTTCCTGTGTTTAGGGGGAGTTCCAGTGTTTAGGGGGGAGTTCCAGTGTTTAGGGAGGGAGTTCCAGTGTTTAGGGGGGGAGTTCCAGTGTTTAGGGAGGGAGTTCCAGTGTTTAGGGAGAAGTTCCAGTGTTTAGGTGGGAGTTCCAGTGTTTAGGTGGGAGTTCCAGTGTTTAGGGAGGGAGTTCCAGTGTTTAGGGAGGGAGTTCCTGTGTTTAGGGAGGGAGTTCCAGTGTTTAGGGGGGAATTCCAGTGTTTAGGGGGAATTCCAGTGCTTAGGGGGGAGTTCCAGTGTTTAGGGAGGGAGTTCCAGTGTTTAGGGGGGAGTTCCAGTGTTTAGGTGGGAGTTCCAGGGCTAGATTTTCAGTTGCTTGCGCCAGCAGTTAGCGCCTTAAGAGAAGTGATTTCCGGGCGCTATGCGTGTAGCGCCCGGGCGCAGCGCAGTTTGCGCCCCGCCCCAAATTAAGTTGCCCGTTAGCGCCGGCGCAAAGTTTAGCGCCCGCCCGGATGCGCGCGCAGAAAATGACGTCACATCCTCGTGCAACGCCCTTTGGCCGCCCCGATTGCAAACTTCAGTCGGACCGCCCCATTGTGCGGCGGGCGGCCGGAGCGTTTGGAAAAAGGAACGCAACACAACCAGCGCGGGCCCCGGGGGGCGCTAATTAAAGGGAACGTCCTCTCCAGTATAAAGGCCATCCATTATTTCAGAAAACAGTCTTGTGCAACGCATTTCTGGAGACACAACAAGGAGGATAGCTAACTGGTTTCAAGCAGCAAGAGCCAGGTATTTTTGGACTCAGGCAACAGCGCTGCAAGTGGCCATTTGGAAATTAGAGTGTTTGCCAGGATTTGATGGGGGTTGCATGGGGTGCCAACGCGGAGCTGCAGCTCCATGTCCGTAGGGCTCGCAGACGTATTGTGAGAGGGGCAGCCCTGGCTAGAGGCAGAGGGGGCTACAGGCGTCGGCCACGTAGGCCTTACCCAGTCAGGCTATACCGCCAGCAGCGCTCCTACCTAAACATGAGTGCCGCGCGATGTGTTAAAAGGCTCCGATTCCGGAAGGGGGTGATTGCAGAGATCTGCCACCTGCTTCGCCGAGATCTGCGGCCAAAGCTCAGGTGCAGGACGTCTCTGTCGGTGGAAGTGAAGGTGACAGTGGCATTGAACTTCTATGCCACCGGCTCCTTCCAATACGCTGCTGGGGACATAGCAAACATCTCCCAGTACGGCGCGCATCGCTGCATCCGCCAGGTGACCGAAGCACTGTTCAGAAGGAGAAGCCAATTCATCTCCTTCCCCATGGCCCTGGAGAGCCAGCATCAGCGCGCATTGGGATTTTCCAGACTCGGGGAATTCCCCTTGGTGCAGGGCGCCATTGACTGTACGCATGTGGCTTTGCGGGCCCCTCTGGAGCATGGCGAGCAGTATCGCAACAGGAAGGGCTACCATTCTCTGAATGTGCAGCTGGTCTGTGACCACAAGCAGCGCATCATGGCAGTCAATGCCAGCTTCCCAGGCAGCAGCCACGATGCCTTTATCCTGCGGCAGAGTACTGTGCATGACATGTTCCAGGCACAGCCTCCCCCAAGAGGATGGCTACTCGGGGACAAAGGCTATCCTTTGTGCACCTGGCTCATGACCCCGCTCCGCGCGCCCAGGACCGCTGCTGAAGAGGCCTACAACGAGAGCCATCAAACCACCCGCAACATCATCGAGCTAACTATTGGGGTCCTCAAGCAGCGGTTCCGCTGCCTTGATCGCTCCGGAGGAGCTCTCCAGTATTCGCCGGACCGGGTCTCCCAATTTGTGGTGGTTTGCTGCATGCTACACAACCTGGCTATCCGCAGGACTCAGGCACTGCCACCTGACGTTGGACCAGCACCTCAGGAGGAGGAGCAGGAGGAGCATGAGGAGGAGGAGGAGGAGGAGGAGGAGGAGCAGGAGTACGTTCCCAGGAGGGAGCGACCAGGGCCAAGGGCCGCACGACGCCACCTTATTACACGGTACTTCTAAGCCCCCTGTCAGGGAATGGCCAGGGGCCATGAGGGAAGATGAATGCAGCCGCTCCGCAAGCCCTCAGCCGGCGAAGCCAACAAACACTAAGAAGAACAACCATGGAGACTGCATGAATAAAGATAATTTTTTATTAAACAAAAATGAAAAGCCCTTCCCACATGAATCCCCAAAAACAATAAACGGGCCCCACAAAAAGCCCAACAAACGACTCACTCCCACAAACTGGGGAGGAGCCACTCCACCTTTATTGAAACCGGGCCTCAACGTCGGCCTAACGCAAAAAAAAAGCCCTCCAAAAGCACAACCATGGGCAAAATAAAGATGGCCACCGCCATATTAAAGGAAAGCTGGCCACACCCTCTACTGAGTGGCCCGCGAGGGCGAGACCTTGCCCAGCATTTTGCCTCCCCTGCCCTGCCTGCTGCTCCTTCGCAAGCTCTGCCCAGTGGCTGCTGCGAGGCTGGGGGAAGGCGCCTGAGGCTCAGATGCCCTTCCGCCAGATGCCACTGGGGGGCGGCCTACACGGCGTTTGGGCCTCGAGGGGCCGTCTCCTGAGTGGCGTGCCTGAGCCTGGCCACCATCAGCTGCAGCCGCTTGCCCTTGACGCCCCAGAGGGGGAATGGCGGCGACGGATGGTGCAATGTGGGCCAGCTGGCGTCTGGGATGCGCTGGCTGGTGCTGTGGCGCGGTGGCACTCGGCCGGGCCCGCACTGCAGGATCCGCAGCAATCAGCCGACGGCCGGCTTGCTGGGATGGTCCAGCGCGGCGCCTGCCCTGGCGATGCCTGCCTGAGACAGCGCGTGTGGCAGCAGTGAGTGGCCCTCTGGTCCTGGTGTGCGCGCGCATCACATCCGCCAGGGTCTTGACGGCATCAGTTAGCATGCGGCCAGTCGCGGCAGTTGCTGCCCCGAACTCGCGCACACTGGTCGCCAGCGACTCGATGGCCTCAGGCATGCGCCCCACCACGCTCATGAGCTCCGTGTGGCGCCGGTCCGAGTCGTCGGCCATCTGATCGAGCTTCCGCACCTCCTCCGAAGTGAAGGTGTCCGGACTGGAGTCGCGACTCTCCCGCTGGGGAGGAGGGGGCCGAACTAGGGGACCCTTGCCGCGTTGGTGACGGCGAGTTTGCCGAGCAGCAGCACTCCCCTCTGATCCTTCCCCCCTTTGGGGGGAAGGCCGCGGGCCACGCGCACGGCTGCTGGGTGGCTGGACGCCACTGGTCCCAGAAGCTGCATTGCCCTGCGACAGTTCCTCCAGGCACTCGTCCAGTGAGGAGGTGTCGAGCATTTCCTCCTCTCCTGCGGGACGTGACTGTTCCCCCGAAGGTCCGGCTTGCTCCTCCTCCTCCTCCTGGTTGGAGGTGCTGTCACTGGCAGCCTCAGGGTCCTGGTCGTCACCAGCTGAAAGCAGGAATGCACAAGAGTAGCTTCAGAGTGAGGAGACGGCGTCAGCGAGGGAGTTAGGACTGGTGGGATTCAGCGCATTGGTGGGACAGTGGCAAAGGAGATAGCTCGGATGGGCCAGTGCGACGCGAGAGGGCCAAAAGGCGAGGTCCTTACCATTGCCGGGCAGTGGAGGGTCGGATACACCGCACGCTGTGGGGACAATCACACGTGCTCCCATGAGCACACACACGCGCTCCTCCAGCCGAGTGAGCTCCTGCAGCTTGGCGCGGCCACCCCTGGCACGGGCCTGGCGATTAAACGCTACTTTAGCCTGCAAGAGAAAGGACGGGCTGTAAGGGCGCAGTGAAGCCCTGATGTAGTGTGCACTGCCTCCCATGGTGGAATAGCTTGGACAGAGTGAAGCCCTGATGTAGTGTGCACTGCCTCCCATGGTGGAATAGCTTGGACAGAGTGAAGCCCTGATGTAGTGTGCACTGCCTCCCATGGTGGAATAGCTTGGACAGAGTGAAGCCCTGATGTAGTGTGCACTGCCTCCCATGGTGGAATAGCTTGGACAGAGTGAAGCCCTGATGTAGTGTGCACTGCCTCCCATGGTGGAATAGCTTGGCCAAAGTGTAGAGTGCCGAATGGCCATTTGATGCTCATGACTGTCCCAATGCTGCTGGCTGAGGGCTGGCCAAAAGGACTTTCAGGTCCCTTTGCCCATCATGTCAGGTGTACATGCAAGAATGAGGAGGAGACTGGAAAGGCTACTCACCCTCACAATCCTGGTCAGATCGTTGTACTTCTTACGGCATTGTGTGTGGGTCCTGGGGGCCTCGCCGGTGAATGTCACCCTCTGGGCGATCTGCTTCCAGGCTTTGGTGTAGTCGTGGTGGGTTGGATTCCTCCCACTGTCTGGAAACAAGATCTTGCGCCTCACCTCCAGAGCTGTGAGCATGATGTCCAGATCACCCTCTGAGAAGCGCAGGGCACGCTGACGGGCCTTCTCTGGCGTTGCCATGACTCCCTGGGGCTGAGCAGTAGTGTTGAGGCCTCTTTGCAAGGCTGCAGTGTGCAGGGCGTGGCAGCAGACTAATTCGTCCCTTCCCCCTTTAAGAGCTGGTCGGCACCACGGGGTCTGCTGTCAGTGCAAAAATGACCGCACCCGTGCTGCGCCCCGCCTGGGCGCTATCCCTCTGGACCGCCGGCTTAGCGCCTAAAGAGAGTAGTGGAACGCCTCTTTTAGCGCTCCACCAACCTCTTAGGGCGAAGCCACTGAATTCCCGGCAACGGGGCGCTACTTTGGGGCGGGCGCTAACTTCGGGCGGGCGCTAAAGCTAGCGCCCCAAAACTGCCTAAACTGAAAATCTAGCCCCCAGTGTTTAGGGGGGAGTTCCAGTGTTTAGGGGGGGGAGTTCCAGTGTTTAGGGACGGAGTGCCAGTGTTTATGGAGAAGTTCCAGCGTTTAGGGAGGGAGTTCCAGTGTTTAGGGGGGAATTCCAGTGTTTAGGGGGGAGTTCCAGTGCTTAGGGGGGTGTTCCAGTGTTTAGGGAGGGAGTTCCAGTGTTTAGGGGGGAGTTCCAGTGTTTAGGTGGGAGTTCCAGTGTTTAGGGGGGAGTTCCAGTGTTTAGGGGGGAGTTCCAGTGTTTAGGGCGGAGTTCAAGTGTTTAGGGAGGGAGTTCCAGTGTTTAGGGGGGGAGTTCCAGTGTTTAGGGAGGGAGTTCCAGTGTTTAGGGGGGCGTTCCAGTGTTTTTGGGGGCAGTTCCAGTGTTTAGGGAGGGAGTTCCAGTGTATAAGGGTGAATTTCAGTGTTTCGTGGGGAGTGCCAGTGTTTAGGGAGAAGTTTCAGTGTTTAGGGAGGGAGTTCCAGTGTTTAGGGAGGGAGTTCCAGTGTTTAGGGAGGGAGTTCCAGTGTTTAGGGAGGGAGTTCCAGTGTTTAGGGGGGAGTTCCAGTGTTTAGGGGGGAGTTCCAGTGTTTAGGGAGGGAGTTCCAGTGTTTAGGGGGGAGTTCCAGTGTTTAGCGGGGGAGTTCCAGTGTTTAGGGGGGAGTTCCAGTGCTTACGGGGGTGTTCCAGTGTTTAGTGTGGGAGTTCCAGTGTTTAGGGGGGAGTTCCAGTGTTTAGGGGGGAGTTCCAGTGTTTAGGGGGGAGTTCCAGTGTTTAGGGCGCAGTTCCAGTGTTTAGGGGGGAGTTCCAGTGTTTAGGGATGCAGTTCCAGTGTTTAGGGAGGGAGTTCCAGTGTTTAGGGATGAAGTTCCAGTGTTTAGGGAGGGAGTTCCAGTGTTTAGGGGGGAGTTCCAGTGTTTAGGGAGGGAGTTCCAGTGTTTAGGGAGGGAGTTCCAGTGTTTAGGGGGGAGTTCCAGTGTTTAGGGGGGAGTTCCAGTGTTTAGGGAGGGAGTTCCAGTGTTTAGGGGGGAGTTCCAGTGTTTAGGGGGGAGTTCCAGTGTTTAGGGAGGGAGTTCCAGTTTTTAGGGCGGGGGTTCCAGTGTTTAGGGAGGGAGTTCCAGTGTTTAGGGGGGGTTCCAGTGTTTAGGGGGGAGTTCCAGTGTTTAGGGGGGAGTTCCAGTGCTTAGGGCGGGGGTTCCAGTGTTTAGGGAGGGAGTTCCAGTGTTTAGGGGGAGTTCCAGTGTTTACGGGGGGGTTCCAGTGTTTAGGGGGGAGTTCCAGTGTTTAGGGAGTGAGTTCCAGTGTTTAGGGGGGAGTTCCAGTTTTTAGGGGGAGTTCCAGGGTTTAGGGAGGGAGATCCAGTGTTTAGGGGGGAGTTCCAGTGTTTAGGGGGGAAGTTCCTTTGTTTAGGGGGGAGTTCCAGTGTTTATGGAGAAGTTCCAGTGTTTAGGGAGGGAGTTCCAGTGTTTAGGGAGCGAAATCCAATGTTTAGGGGGGAGTTCCAGTGTTTAGGGGGGAGTTCCAGTGTTTAGGGAGGGAGTTCCAGTGTTTAGGGGGGAGTTGCATTGTTTAGGGAGAGAATTCCAGTGTTTAGGGAGGTAGTTCCTGTGTTTAGGGGGGTGTTCCAGTGTTTAGGGAGGAATTTCCAATGATTAGTGGGGGAGTTCCAGTGTTTAGGGGGGGAGTTCCAGTGTTTGGTGGGGAGTTCCAGTGTTTAGGGGGGAGTTCCAGTGTTTAGGGAGGGAGTTCCAGTGTTTAGGGAGGGAGTTCCAGTGTTTAGGGGGGGAGTTCCAGTGTTTAGGGGGGGGTTCCAGTGTTTAGGGGGAATTCCAGTGTTTAGGGAGAAGTTCCAGTGTTTAGGGGGTAGTTCCAGTGTTTAGGGGGGTGTTCCAGTGTTAAGGGAGGGAGTTCCAGTGTTTAGGGAGGGAGTTCCAGTATTTAGGGGGGGAGCTCCAGTGTTTAGGGGGGAGTTCCAGTGTTTAGGGGGAGTTCCAGTGTTTATGGGGGAGTTCCAGTGTTTAGGGGGGAGTTCCAGTGTTTCGGGAGGGAGTTCGAGTGTTTAGGGGGGAGTTCCAGTGTTTAGGGAGTGAGTTCCAGTGTTTTGGGAGGGAGTTCCAGTGTTTAGGGGGGAGTTCCAGTGTTTAGGGAGGGAGTTCCAGTGTTTAGGGGGAGTTCCAGTGTTTAGGGAGGGAGTTCCTGTGTTTAGGGGGGAGTTCCAGTGTTTAGGGGGGAGTTCCAGTGTTTTGCGAGGGAGTTCCAGTGTTTAGGGGGGGAGTTCCAGTGTTTAGGGAGGGAGTTCCAGTGTTTAGGGAGAAGTTCCAGTGTTTAGGTGGGAGTTCCAGTGTTTAGGTGGGAGTTCCAGTGTTTAGGGAGGGAGTTCCAGTGTTTAGGGAGGGAGTTCCTGTGTTTAGGGAGGGAGTTCCAGTGTTTAGGGGGGAATTCCAGTGTTTAGGGGGAATTCCAGTGCTTAGGGGGGAGTTCCAGTGTTTAGGGAGGGAGTTCCAGTGTTTAGGGGGGAGTTCCAGTGTTTAGGTGGGAGTTCCAGTGTTTAGGGGGGAGTTCCAGTGTTTAGGGGGGGAGTTCCAGTGTTTAGGGACGGAGTGCCAGTGTTTATGGAGAAGTTCCAGCGTTTAGGGAGGGAGTTCCAGTGTTTAGGGGGCAATTCCAGTGTTTAGGGGGGAGTTCCAGTGCTTAGGGGGGAGTTCCAGTGTTTAGGGAGGGAGTTCCAGTGTTTAGGGGGGAGTTCCAGTGTTTAGGTGGGAGTTCCAGTGTTTAGGGGGGAGTTCCACTGTTTAGGGGGGATGTTCCAGTGTTTAGGGACGGAGTGCCAGTGTTTAGGGAGAAGTTCCAGCGTTTAGGGAGGCAGTTCCAGTGTTTAGGGGGGAGTTCCAGTGTTTAGGGGGGAGTTCCAGTGTTTAGGTGGCAGTTCCAGTGTTTAGGGGGGAGTTCCAGTGTTTAGGGGGGGAGTTCCAGTGTTTTGGGACGGAGTGCCAGTGTTTAGGGAGAAGTTCCAGTGTTTAGGGGGGAGTGCCAGTGTTTAGGGAGAAGTTCCAGTGTTTAGGGGGGTGTTCCAGTGTTTAGGGGGGAGTTCCAGTGTTTAGGGAGAAGTTCCAGTGTTTAGGGAGAAGTTCCAGTGTTTAGGGGGGAGTTCCAGTGTTTAAGGAGAAGTTCGAGTGTTTAGGGGCGAGTTCCAGTGTTTAGGGGGGAGTTCCAGTGTTTAGGGGGTGTTCCAGTGTTTAGGGAGGGAGTTCCAGTGTTTAGCGGGGAGTTCCAGTGCTTAGGGAAGGAGTTCCAGTGTTTAGGGGGGAGTTCCAGTGTTTAGTGAGGGAGTTCCAGTGTTTAGGGGGGAGTTCCAGTGTTTAGGGGGGAGTTCCAGTGTTTAGGGAGGATGTTCCAGTGTTTAGCGGGGAGTTCCAGTGTTTAGGGGGGAGTTCCAGTGTTTAGGGAGGGAGTTCCTGTGTTTAGGGGTGAGTTCCAGTGTTTAGGGGGGAGTTCCAGTGTTTAGGGAGGGAGTTCCAGTGTTTAGGGGGGGAGTTCCAGTGTTTAGGGAGGGAGTTCCAGTGTTTAGGGAGAAGTTCCAGTGTTTAGGTGGGAGTTCCAGTGTTTAGGTGGGAGTTCCAGTGTTTAGGGAGGGAGTTCCAGTGTTTAGGGAGGGAGTTCCTGTGTTTAGGGAGGGAGTTCCAGTGTTTAGGGGGGAATTCCAGTGTTTAGGGGGAATTCCAGTGCTTAGGGGGGAGTTCCAGTGTTTAGGGAGGGAGTTCCAGTGTTTAGGGGGGAGTTCCAGTGTTTAGGTGGGAGTTCCAGTGTTTAGGGGGGAGTTCCAGTGTTTAGGGGGGGGAGTTCCAGTGTTTAGGGACGGAGTGCCAGTGTTTATGGAGAAGTTCCAGCGTTTAGGGAGGGAGTTCCAGTGTTTAGGGGGGAATTCCAGTGTTTAGGGGGGAGTTCCAGTGCTTAGGGGGGTGTTCCAGTGTTTAGGGAGGGAGTTCCAGTGTTTAGGGGGGAGTTCCAGTGTTTAGGTGGGAGTTCCAGTGTTTAGGGGGGAGTTCCAGTGTTTAGGGGGGATGTTCCAGTGTTTAGGGACGGAGTGCCAGTGTTTAGGGAGAAGTTCCAGCGTTTAGGGAGGGAGTTCCAGTGTTTAGGGGGGATTTCCAGTGTTTAGGGAGGGAGTTCCAGTGTTTAGGGGGGAGTTCCAGTGTTTAGGGGGGAGTTCCAGTGTTTAGGTGGCAGTTCCAGTGTTTAGGGGGGAGTTCCAGTGTTTAGGGGGGGAGTTCCAGTGTTTTGGGACGGAGTGCCAGTGTTTAGGGAGAAGTTCCAGTGTTTAGGGGGATGTTCCAGTGTTTCGGGAGAAGTTCCAGTGTTTAGGGGGGTGTTCCAGTGTTTAGGGGGGAGTTCCAGTGTTTAGGGAGAAGTTCCAGTGTTTAGGGAGAAGTTCCAGTGTTTAGGGGGGAGTTCCAGTGTTTAGGGAGAAGTTCGAGTGTTTAGGGGCGAGTTCCAGTGTTTAGGGGGGAGTTCCAGTGTTTAGGGGGTGTTCCAGTGTTTAGGGAGTGAGTTCCAGTGTTTAGGGGGGCGTTCTAGTGTTTAGGGAGGGAGTTCCAGTGCTTAGTGGGGAGTTCCAGTGTTTAGGGGGGGAATTCCAGTGTTTAGGGTGGAGTTCCAGTGTTTAGGGGGGAGTTCCAGTGTTTAGCGAGGGAGTTCCAGTGTTTAGGGCGGGAGTTCCAGTGTTTAGGGGGGAGTTCCAGTGTTTAGGGCGGAGTTCCAGTGTTTAGGGCGGGAGTTCCAGTGTTTAGGGGGGAGTTCCAGTGTTTAGGGCGGAGTTCCAGTGTTTAGGGAGGGAGTTCCAGTGTTTAGGGGGGAGTTCCAGTGTTTAGGGGGGAGTTCCAGTGTTTAGGGCGGAGTTCCAGTGTTTAGGGAGGGAGTTCCAGTGTTTAGGGCGGTGTTCCAGTGTTTAGGGAGGGAGTTCCAGTGTTTAGGGGGGAGTTCCAGTGTTTAGGGGGGAGTTCCATTGTTTAGGGAGGGAGTTCCAGTGTTTAGGGAGGGAGTTCCAGTGTTTAGGGGGGAGTTCCAGTGTTTAGGGGTGAGTTCCAGTGTTTAGGGAGGGAGTTCCAGTGTTTAGGGAGGGATTTCCAGTGTTTAGAGGGGAGTTTCAGTGTTTAGGGGGGAGTTCCAGTGTTTAGCGGGGTAGTTCCAGTGTTTAAGGGGGTAGTTCCAATGTTTAGGGACGAGGCAGCAGAAGTAACGGCCGCCAATGGCGGTGCGATGGAAATCGGGGATGCGCAAGGTGCCAGAACTGGAGGATCGCAGAGAACTCGGATGGTTGTAGGGCTGGAGCAGGTTACAGAGATAGCCAGAACCCTGACCACCAATCAGTGACAGTGTGAGGGAGCTGGATTAACATCAGTAGAGATACAGTCAGTAGCACAGGGCGATGCGGGAGAGGGGTTACTGAGTGACAATGTGAGGGAGCTGGATTAACATCAGTAGAGAAACAGTCAGTAACACGGCGATGGGGGAGAGGGTTTACTGAGTGACAGTGTGAGGGAGCTGGATTAACATCAGTCGAGATACAGTCAGTGACACAGGGCGATGCGGGAGAGGGGTTACTGAGTGACAATGTGAGGGAGCTGGATTAACATCAGTAGAGAAACAATCAGTAACACGGCGATGGGGGAGAGGGGTTACTGAGTGACAGTGTGAAGGAGCTGGATTAACATCAGCAGAGCTTCAGTCAGTAACACAGGGCGCTGGAGGAGAGGAGTTACTGAGTGATACTGTGAGGTAGCTGGATTAACATCAATAGAGATACAGTCAGTAACACAGGGCGCTGGGTGGAGGGATTACTGAGTGACAGTGTGAGGGAGCTGGATTAACATCAGTCGAGATACAGTCATTAACACAGAGCGCTGGGGGCGGGTGTTGTGTATGTACCTTTAAGAGAAGAACTGATTCTATGCTGCAGTACCGGCAGTGACCACCCCTGTATATAAAGCCATAGCAGGCTTCTGTACGTCAGTCTTAAGTGACCCTCTGTTGTACCTCATTCACAGCATTGCTGGCTGTGCAGCTGCAAGCACAAGCAGAGGGAGCAGCCAGACTAGGAGAGTGGACTAAAGTGGTGGACCCCTGACCAGGCAGAGGAGGAGAACGCTGGACCACCACCACCTCCACCTCCACCATCATCACAGCAACTGAGGTGCCTGGAGAGAGAGGACAGAGGAGGAGAAGGAGAAGGGAGGCCAGCAACAACATCAACCAGGGGAGAGGCCTTTCCCATTACTGCCTCCCCAAATTGGCCTCCTCTTCAGGAGAGGGAGAGAGGGGAGAGAAACCACCATCAACCAGCACCAACTGTTCGGAAGGAGGGAGGAATATCATCTTTCAAAATATCTACAGGTGGGTGTTATTTGGGGCACTCTCCCAAAGACTTTGTATTTTAGGTGGGGGGAGAAAAGAAGAAACAAGGCCGGAACATCAAGGGGTGTCTGTGTGTGTGTGTGTGTGTGGTTCTTGTTAAAAACTAGGCCACACACACCACTAATAAGCATCCCATCTATTGCCTGACCTGGGACAGCTGGAGCTGCCTAGGTGAAGTGGTTAATTCCATTAATTACATCGCTAAGACCTGGTGCAGGACTGAGCCTGGGCATCTCCAGCTTTCCCAGGTGAAGACATCTTCTCCCCCTGCCAGAAGACCACCACTATTAGAGACTTTAAATTTCCATCAGGAGAGTGCACCCCTGCCAACACCCACCCACCCGCCATCCTGAGTGGCGACTCTGCCTTTGCGGCCTCCCTCCTTCCCACCCCCCCTCTCTCTCTCTCTTTGTCTCTTTCTGCTCTCTCTCTCAAGAGGCACCTCTACTAATCTTTTTATTAATTGCCACTTGAGCAGAGGGGAGAAGGCCCCTCTCCCAATTCCAATCAATAGGGGGAGAGGTGTGCCTTCAATTTAACAGCACCCTCTGCTCAAGGGAGGACTTTTAACCCGAGGCCATTAACACCTTCAGGCCTGTGACTTGGGGTGGGTGTGGCTCTTTTTTAAAAAACACCCCATAATGGCGTCTGCTTCATCGCCGGTGGCGGGGCCAGCCAGGACTTATGCGGGAGTGGCAGCTGCAGCCACAGCTGCTCCCGCTGCTTCTGCTGCCTCGTCACCTTTTAGACTAATAACCAAAAAGCTTGGGGTGAAGAGCTACACTCACCCCACTATGACCATTGAGGCCTGCGTTAAAGCCATGGCTGGGGTTGTCGGCCCCTCAGCCATCGTCGCGGCCTCAAAAATGTATGGGAAGGCTGTGTTCTTCCTGGGGTCAGAGCGGGCGGTGTCCATGGCCGTCGCCAAGTGGCTCACCGTGGGCGGGACCTTCTTGCCGGTGGATCCTCTCGAGGCCACCGCGCAGAGGATCGTTATTTCCAACGTCCCACCCTATGTTCCTGGTGAGCTCCTCCTTCCCCATTTACATCAACTTGGGGAGGTGAGGTCGGGGATCATACCCATCCCGCTCGGCTTCCGGGAGGCCAGCCTTCGCCACGTCTTCTCCTTCCGGCGCCAGCTGTTTATCCAGCTGGCGCAGGAGGAGGACACCGACGGGGCGTTCGTCGTCCTCCATGAGGGGACCGCCTACCGCGTCTTTTGGACGTCGGACGGTGTGCGGTGCCATGCCTGCAAGGAGGTGGGGCACATCAGGAAAAACTGCCCCGCCTCCAAGGCCGCCGGATCATCTCGTGCGGCCGAGGCAGGCGCCGCCGCCGCTCCTCCCCCCGGATCTGCCCACGCGTCGAGAACATCTGATGCGCGGTTGACGGCGGGGGCCGATGCCACCAAGGCCTCCGGCGCGGGGGAGGGAGCGCGTCCGGCTGGAAAGAAGGCGCGGATAAAATCAAAACACCTTAGGGCGGGTCCCCCCGTGGAGGGCGAGCCCTTGCCCCTTGAGCCCCTTACACCCGCGCTCCTCGCGGAGTTGATCGGGGCAGACGTGAGTGGGAGGGGCCTCATGCCCGAGCCTGTGGCCGCAACCGCCGTTGCGGAAACGCCGATACCTGCGGCCGGGCTCGGGCCCGAGGAACCCGACAAACCTGCTCCGCCGGAGGGAGCTGAGGAGGAGGCCTCTGCAGACATGGAGGTCTCCCTCGCTCCCTCTGTGCTAAAAAGAAGGCGCGACCCCCTGGAAGAGGAGGAGGACCGGGAGGAGGAAGGTCCCTCCGAGCAGGGGGAGTCGTCGCCCGCCGCGGGTACTGCGCCCCCCCCGCTGTCATCATCACCAGCGATCGGCAGGGGTTGCCTGTCCCTCGGGAGGCTGAGGCAGATGTATCTGTCTGGCGCGTGCCTCCCGGGGATGGGGACGATATCCTGCCCGTGGGGGGGGGTCGTGGAACAACCCGCGGCGGAAATTGACATTCTATCGGTGCCATTACCCCTCGCCGGGTCGGGCGGTCTGGGTCGGGCGAGCTCGAGGATAATGAGCTCGCCCAATGCGACCCGGACATCTCCCAGGGTCTGCTTGACCTGGTAGAGGTTTTAATTCAAAACACCTCATCCGCTGGGTCGGAGGTTGGTGGCGGGGAGGAGGATGGCCCCCTGACTGCGTCTCCGGTGCCGAACGTACTGGAGGAGCTGGGAATTGTTCTCTCCCCGGTTTCTCCGGTCGTTCCGGCGTCTGGGGCGGAGGGGAGCTCTGAACCGCCGCCGTCTTCTGGCCCAGCACCCCTAGAGGAGCCCAGGGAGGAATCCTCTGCCGCCGATCCTGAGGGTGGGATCCAGGCGGAGGCAGGGCTGGCTGGTGCGGCCGAGCCGTTCGCTGCGCACTGCGCGGTGGATGGGTCGGCCGCTGGTGACGACCCCCTGGAGGAGGATGGGGACTCGGTGATGGGCACGGAGGACGATTCGGGCTCCAGCGCCGACGAGGCAATGGATGACCTCGTGCCCCTTGCCGAGTCTTCCCTCTTTCCAGTAAGGGAACTCCGGGATTTTATGGCCACGTGCCTGGGTTGGCGCAATAAGGTCCGGCTGGCCCTCGACAGGTGGTCGGAGCTGGCGCTGCTCATCGTATCCGTCCGCGCCGCCGTTAAGATCATGGGCGCGGACGAGGGTGTGAACCCGCTCGAGCTGCATCGGCTCAGAACGTTTCTCAGTGGGCTGCTGAGGAAGTGGCGGCTGACCAGCGGCTGCGCTTCCTCGCCCCGTTAGGTGTAGGTAGAGGTTGCACTATGCTTCTGACATGAAGATAACCATAGCCAGCCTCAACATCAACGGCAGTAGGGAGGCGCGCCGCAGATTCAATAATTTCTCGGTATTCGGGACGGGAAGTATGCGGTGTGCTTCCTGCAAGAAACCCACACCGTTCCGGGAGACGAAGCCACGTGGCTCCTGGAGTGGCAAGGAGGGGTCAGCATGAGTCACCTCTCCAACAATTCCAGCGGGGTGGCTATCTTGCTGGCCCTGCATTTTCAGCCGGAGATCTTGGGGGTCAAGGAGCACGTGCCGGGCCGTTTGCTCCAGGTCACTGTTCGCCTGGGGGGCGTGCCGCTCCATCTAGTGAACGTGTACGCCCCTCAGGCCGGTGCGCAGCAAGTGCGCTTCTTCGAAGAAGTGTCCGCTCTTTTGGGCTCCGTCGACGTGGGCGAATGCATCATCCTCGGGGGGAATTTTAACTGCACCCTCGAGGCGAGGGACCGTTCGGGTCCCCCGCGAAGCCCGGCGGCGATGGAGAAGTTAAGGGACCTGGTCGGGTCCTTCGACTTGGTGGACATCTAGCGAAATGTCCACCCCGACTCCAGCGCCTTCACTAGCGTGAGGTCTGGGGGAGGAAGGTCCAGAATCGACCGCCTCTACATTTCCCGGGCATACGTCTCCTGCGTTCCGGCGGCTTCCATGCGGCTGGTGCCGTGCACGGACCACCACCTGGTGTGGGCAGAGCTCGCGCCGCTGCGCGCACGGGGGGGTTCCGCGTACTGGCATTTTAACAACCTGCTGCTGGAGGACGCGCGGTTCCGGGATTCGTCTCATCTGTTCTGGGCCGACTGGAGAAGGAAGCGGGGGGGCTTCCCCTCCTTGAGGCTATGGTGGGATGTGGGCAAGGCTCACATCCATCTCTTCTGTCAGGAGTACGCGAAGGGGTCGACCAAGAGGCGGGAGGCCCGGGTCGGGCGGTTGGAGAAGGAGGTGCTCGACCTGGAGTCCCGTCTCGATCAGGTCGTCGAGGACCCGGCCCTGCGGAAGGTGTACGAAGAGAAGAAGGGCCCGCTGAAGGACCTGCAGCTCATCGTGTCCCGAGGCGCGTACGTGAGGTCGCGGATCCAGCTCCTGCGGGACATGGACCGCGGCTCCCCCTTCTTCTACGCGCTGGAAAAAAGACGGGGGGCCCGTAAGCAGCTCTTGGGGCTGCTGGCCGACGACGGATCTCTGGTCTCGGAACCGGAGAGAATCAGCGCGGAGACCCGCGCCTACGACAGGGCTCTGTTCTCTCCGGATCCGTCCATCGAGGATGTGCGCAGAGTTTTGTGGGAGGACCTGCTGAAGGTCAGCCCGGAGGGCGCCGAAAAATTCGAAGCTCCGCTAAGCCTGACGGAGCTGACCGGCGCCCTCCGCCAGCTCTCTAGGGGAAAGTCCCCGGGGCTGGACGGGCTGACCGTGGAGTTCCACAGGGCGTTCTGGGACGTCTTGGGGGGCGACTACGCGCGGGTCCTGGGGGAAGGTTTGGCGACCGGGGAGATGCCCCTCTCTTGGCGCAGGGCGGTCATTGTCCTGCTGCCTAAAAAGGGCGATCTCCGCCTCCTTAAGAACTGGTGCCCGGTCTCCCTCCTCAGCACGGACTATAAAATCTTTGCCAGGGACATGTCTGCTCGCCTTGGCACCGTGCTGGCCCACATGATCCACCCCGACCAGTCCTACACGGTCCCGGGCCGGACCATCCACGATAACATCCATCTGGTCCGGGACCTGGTCCACCACTCCCAGAGGGCTGGTCTGTCAGTCGCCTTCCTTTCCCTGGATCAGGAGAAGGCGTTCGACAGGGTGGATCACGAGTATCTCTTCGGGACTCTGCGCACATTCGGGTTCGGGACGCATTTCGTCACCCGGATCCGACTTCTGTACGCCGCCGCGGAGTGTCTGATTAAAGTTAACGGGTCCTTGACGGCGCCCCTTCGCTTCGGGAGGGGGGTGCATCAGGGATGCCCCATGTCTTGTCAGTTATATGCCGTTTGCGTGGAGCCATTCCTGCGCATCTTGCGGAAGAGGTTGATGGGACTGGCTTTGCAAGGGCCGGGCGTGGAGGTGGTCCTCTCGGCTTACGCCGATGACGTGCTCCTCACGGTCACGGATCCCGCTGACTTGCGGAGCATGCGGGAATGCCAGCAGATTTACTCGGACGCATCCTCCGCCAAGATCAACTGGGAGAAATGTTCCGGACTCCTGGTGGGTCAGTGGCGGGTGGACTCCCTGCCGGAGGAGTTCAGGCCTTTCGCCTGGAGCACCACGCACCTCCTCTACTTGGGAGTCTACCTCAGCCCTGCCGAGGACGCCTGGCCGGCGAACTGGCAAGAGCTGGAGGCCAAAGTCACCGCTCGCCTAGGACGCTGGACAGGACTGCTCCGAGTGTTGTCCTACAGGGGCCGAGCGCTGGTCATAAACCAGCTGGTGGCCGCCATATTGTGGTACCGGTTGGTCACTTTGATCCCTCCCCCTGTGTTTGTCGCCAAGATGCAGAAGAAGCTCATCGACTTCTTCTGGGACATAAGGAAGCACTGGGTCTCTGCTGCGGTTCTGTGTCTCCCGCTTAGGGAGGGCGGTCAGGCGCTGGTGTGCCTTCGCACCCAGGCTGCGACTTTCCGTCTTCAGACGCTGCAGAGATACCTGTACGTCGAGAATCCTCCGAGATGGTGTGCGCTGGCGACGTTTTTCTTCCGCCAGCTGCACGGCTTCAATTACGACACGCAGCTCCTGTTTGCGAAAGTGGGCGGTAGGTGTGCCGGCCTGCAGGAGCTTCCTGTCTTCTACCAGGAACTATTATGGGTTTGGAACTACGTCGCTTCCAGGCGGAGCTCTCCCCCGTCAGGAGCGGCGGCTCTCCTTCGGGAGCCGCTGCTCAGGAATCCGCACCTCCACGAACGTGGGTTCGGGTGGCTGGCGGAGGGCAGGGCTGTGCCTGGCAAGGTGACCAGAGTCGGGGACCTGCTCGATGGCGGAGGAGCGGGCTGGATGGCGCCGGAGGAGCTGGCGCGGCGCCTGTCCTGGGCCAACATCCGGCTCACGGTCGAAGCCATCGAATCGGTGAAAGCGGCACTGGGCCCCGACTCCACTAGGTGTATCGAGGCGGCTCAAGCACGCGGGGCGATCCCGTCCGAGTTACCCCCGTTCGGACGGAATTCCTCATCGGCGCCCGGCCCCGAAACTCCCCTCGGGAACCGGCGCCTCACAACTTGAGCCGTCTCGAGGAAATACCCTCCATGCCTTTTCATTCCGCGTGGAGGAGTTTCCTGTACGGGCTGCTCCTGCACACCCTCCACTTTGCCATCTTCGTCTACCGTCCGGACACGCCTTGGCGTGGCGTCTTGCCGACTGGCGGTGGCGGAGGTCCCCAATGGAGTGCTCTCTATGCGGGAGTCCTCCCTTGTTCCATCGGGGACCTGGCCTGGAGGGTGTTGCATGGAGCGGTCCCGTGCAATAAGGTTTTAAGTAGGTTCACGGACTCCCAGGCCGCCTGCATTTTTTGCGGCCTGGAGGAGTCCGTGTTTCATGTTTATATGGAGTGTGAGAGGTTGCAGCCCCTCTTTCACTACTTGAAGGGGCTGCTCCTCGATTTTTGGTTGCACTTCAGTCCCACGCTCTTGATCTATGGTCACCCGGTGCGGAGGGGAGCGGACAGGTTGGAGGACCTCCTTGTGGGCCTGCTCCTGGGCCTGGCTAAAAGAGCCATCAATTGGTCCAGGCAGCGGACGGTCGAGGGGGTCGTCCAACCGGGTTGCCTGCCTCTCTTCCGCGGCCTGTTCGCGCCCGGGTGGCCCTGGAGATGGAGCACGCGGTGTCCGCCGGTGCGCTTGAGTATTTCCGCAACCGGTGGGTGCCGCGGGGACTGGAGTGCATCATCAACCCGGAAAACCAAATTTTAATTTGATTTGTTAAGTTTTAGTTGAACTTTTGTTTACAGTCCAATTTGGGGTTTTTTTGGTACAAAAAAAAAAAAAATATTACCCTCTGTTCCAGCATTTCTGGCTGTGCAGCTGCCTCAGTCAGCAGGAGGAGAAGGAGCAGACAAACCAGGAGAGTGGAAAGTGGTGGTCTTCTGACCAGGAAGAGGAGGATATCGATAGACCACCACCACCTCCACCTCCACCATCATCACAGCAACTGAGGTGCCTCGAGAGAGAGGACAGAGGAGGAGAAGGAGAAGGAGGCCAGCAACAACACCAACCAGGGGAAGAGGCCTTTCCCATTACTGCCTCCCCAAATTGCCTCCACTTCAGGAGAGGGAGAGAGGGGAGAGAAACAACCAACAACCACCAACTGTTTGGAAGGAGGGAAGAACAACATCATCATTCAGGTGGGTGTTATTTGGTGCACTCTCCCAAAGACTTTGTATTTTAGGTGGGGGGGAGAAAAGAAGAAACAAGGCCGGATCATCAAGGGGTGTGTGTGTGTGTGGCTCTTTTTAAAAACTAGGCCACACACACCACTAATAAGCACCCCTTCAATTGCCTGACCTGGGACAGCTGGAGCTGCCTAGGTGAAGTCCAATTACATCGTTAAGACTTGGTGTGGGACTGAGCTTGGGGCATCTCCAGCTTTCCCAGGTGAAGACATCTTCTCCCCCTGCCAGAAGACCACCTTCAAAGACTTTAAATTCCCATCGGAGAGTGCACCCCTGCCAACACCCACCCACCCACCATCCTGAGTGGCAACCCTGCCTTTGTGGCCTCCCTCCTTCCCACCCCCCCCTCTCTCTCTCTCTTTGTCTCTCTCTGCCTATTTCTCTGAGGCACCTCAATTTCATCTTTTTTTATTAATTGCCTATTGAGCAGAGGGGAGAAGGCCCCTCTCCCAATTTCAATCAATAAGGGGAGAGGTGTGTCTTCATTTTAAACAGCTCCCTCTGCTCAATAGAGGACCAAAAAATACCTGAGGCCATTAACACCTTCAGGCCTGTGACTTGGGGTGAGTGTAGCCCTTATAAAAACACTCCATAATGGTGACTGCATCTTCGCCGGTGGCGGGGCCAGCCAGGACTTATGCGGGAGTGGCTGCCACAGCTGCTCCCACTGCTTCTGCTGCCCCGTCACCGTTTAAACTTATGACAATAAAGCTTGGGGTGAAGAGCTACACTCACCCCACTATGACCATTGAGGCCTGTGTTAAAGCCATGGCTGGGGTTGTCGGCCCCTCAGCCATCGTCGCGGCCTCAAAAATGTACAGGAAGGCTGTGTTCTTCCTGGGGTCGGAGCGGGCGGTATCCCTGGCCATCGCCAAGGGGCTCACCGTGGGCGAGACCTTCATGCCGGTGGATCCTCTCGAGGCCACCGCACAGAGGGTCGTCATCTCAAACATCCCGCCCTATGTTCCTGGTGAGCTCCTCCTCCCCCATTTATGCCAACTTGGGGAGGTGAGGTCGGGGATTACGCCCATCCCGCTCGTCTTCCGGGAAGCCAGCCTTCGCCATGTCTTCTCCTTCCGGCGCCAGCTGTTTATCCAGCTGGCGCGGGAGGAGGACACCGACGGGGCATTCGTCGTCCACCACAAGGGGACCGCCTATCGCATCTTCTGCATGTCGGACGGTGTGCGGTGCCATGCCTGCAAGGAGGTGGGGCACATCCGGAAAAACTGCCCCGCCTCCAAGGCCGCCGGATCATCTTGTGCGGCCGAGGCTGGCGCTGCCGCTGCTCCTCCCCCCGGATCTGCCCGCGCGTCGGGAACGTCTGATGCACGGTCGACGTCGGGGGCCGATGCCACCAAGGCCTCCGGCGGGGGGGAGGGAGCGCGTCCGGCCGGAAAGAAGGCGTGGCGGAAAAATAAACACCTTAGGGCGGGTGCCCCCATGGATGGCCAGCCCTTGACCCTTGCGCCCCTTACACCCGCGCTCCTCGCGGAGTTAATCGGGGCAGACGTGAGTGGGAGGGGCCTCGTGCCCGAGCCTGTGGCCGCAACCGCCACAGCGGTAACGCCAATACCTGCAGCTGGGCTCGGGCCCGAGGAACCCGACAAACCTGCTCCGCCGGAGGGAGCAGAGGAGGAGGCCTCTGCAGACATGGAGGTCTCCCTCGCTCCCTCCATGCTAAAAAGAAGGCGCGACCCCCTGGAAGAGGAGGAGGACAGGGAGGAGGAAGGTCCCTCCGAGCAGGGGGAGTCGTCGCCCGTCGCGGGTACTGCGCTCCCCCCCGCGCTGTCGTCATCACCAGCGATCGGCAGGGGTCGCCTGTCCCTAGGGAGGCTGAGGCAGATGTGTCTGTCCGGCACGTGACTCCCGGGGATGGGGACGAGACCCTGCCCGTGGGGGGGGTCGCGGAACAACCCGCGGCTATTGACATTTTATCGGTGCCGTTACCCCTCGCTGGGTCGGGCGGCCTGGGTTCTGGGTCGGGCGAGCTCGAGGAAAATGAGCTCGCCCAATGCGACCCGGATATCTCCCAGGGGCTGCTCGTCCCAGTGGAGGTTTTAATTGAAAACACCCCATCCGCTGGGTCGGAGGTTGGTGGCGGGGAGGAGGATGGCCCCCTGGCTGCGTCTCTGGTGCCGGATGTACTGGTGGAGCTGGGAATTGTTCTCTCCCCGGTTTCTCCGGTCGTTCTGGCGTCTGAAGCAGGGGGGGGGCTCCGAACCGCCGCCGTCTTCAGGCCCGGCGCCCCTAGAGGAGCCCAGGGAGGAATCCTCTGCCGCCGATCCTGGGGGTGGGATCCAGGCGGAGGCGGGGCCGGCTGGTACGGCCGAGCCGTTCGCTGCGCACTGCGCGACGGACGAGTCGGCCGCTGGTGATGACCCCCTGGAGGAGGATGGGGACTCGATGATGGGCACTGAGGACGATCTGGACTCCACCGTCCACGAGGCGCTGGATGACCTCGTGCCTCTTGCCGAGTCTCTCCTCATTCCCGTAAGGGAACTCCGGAACTTTATGGCCACGTGCCGGGGTCGGCAAAATAAGATCCGGCTGGCCCTCGAAAGGTAGTCGGAGCTGGCGCTGCTCATCATGTCCGTCCGCGCCGCCGTTAAAATCATGGGAGCGGACGAGGGCGTGGACCCGCTCCAGCTGCATTGGCTCAGAACGTTTCTCACTGGGCTGCTGAGGAAGTGGCGGCTGACCAGCGGCTGCGCTTCCTCCCCCCGTTAGGTGTAGGTAGAGGTTGCACTGTGCTTCTGACATGAAGATAACCATAGCCAGCCTCAACATCAACGGCAGCAGGGAGGCGCACCGCAGATTCAACAACTTCTTGGTCCTTCGGGACGGGAAGTATGCGGTGTGTTTCCTGCAAGAAACCCACACCGTTCCGGGAGACGAAGCCACGTGGCTCCTGGAGTGGCAAGGAGGGGTCAGCATGATTCACCTCTCCAACAATTCTAGCGGGGTGGCTATCTTGCTGGCCTCGCATTTTCAGCCGGAGATCTTGGGGGTCAAGGAGCACGTGCCGGGCCGCTTGCTCCAGGTCACTGTTCGCCTGGGGGGCGTGCCGCTCCATCTCGTGAACGTGTACGCCCCTCAAACCGGTGCACAGCAAGTGCGCTTCTTCGAAGAAGTATCCGCTCTTTTGGGCTCCGTCGACGCGGGCGAGTGCGTCATCCTCGGGGGGGATTTTAACTGCACCCTCGAGGCGAGGGACCGTTCAGGTCCCCCGCGAAGCCCGGCGGCGATGGAGAAGTTGAGGAACCTGGTCGGGTCCTTCGACTTGGTGGACGTCTGGCGAAATCTCCACCCCGACTCCAGCGCCTTCACTAGCGTGAGGTCTGGGGGAGGAAGGTCCAGAATCGACCGCCTCTACATTTCCCGGGCATACGTCTCCTGTGTTCCGGCGGCTTCCATGCGGCCGGTGCCGTGCACGGACCACCAACTGGTGTGGGCGGAGCTCACTCCGCTGCGCGCACGGGGGGAGGGTCCGCGTACTGGCATTTTAACAACCTGCTGCTGGAGGACGCGCGGTTCCGGGATTAGTTTCGTTGGTTCTGGGCCGACTGGAGAAGCAAGCAGGGGGGCTTCCCCTCCTTGAGGCTATGGTGGGATGTGGGCAAGGCTCACATCCGTCTCTTCTGTCAGGAGTACGTGAAGGGGTCGACCAAGAGGCGGGAGGCCCGGGTCGGGCGGTTGGAGAAGGAGGTGCTCGACCTGGAGTCCCGTCTCGGTCAGGTCGTCGAGGACCCGGCCCTGCGGAAGGTGTACGAAGAGAAGAAGGGCGCGCTGAAGGACCTACAGCTCGTCGGGTCCCGAGGCGCGTACGTGAGGTCGCGGATCCAGCTCCTGCAGGACATGGACCGCGGCTCTCCCTTCTTCTACTCGCTGGAAAAAAGACAGGGGGTCCGTAAGCAGCTCCTGGGGCTGCTGGCCGATGATGGATCTCTGGTGTCGGATCCGGAGGGAATCAGCGCGGAGACCCGCGCCTACTACAGGGCTCTGTTCTCTCCGGATCTGTCCAGCGAGGATGCGCGCAGAGTTTTGTGGGAGGACCTGCCGAAGGTCAGCCCGGAGGACGGCGAAAAATTGGAAGCTCCGCTAAGCCTGACGGAGCTGACCGGCGCCCTCTGCCAGCTCTCTAGGGGAAAGTCCCCAGGGCTGGACGGGCTGACCGTGGAGTTCCACAGGGCATTCTGGGACGTCTTGGGGGGCGACTACGCGCGGGTCCTGGGGGAAAGTTTGGCGACCGGGCTGCTCCTGCACACTCTCCACTTTGCCAGCTACGTCTACCGTCCGGACACGCCTTGGCGTGGCGTCTTGCCGACTGGCGGTGGCGGAGGTCCCCAATGGAGGGCTCTCTACGCGGGAGTCCTCCCTTGTTCCATCGTGGACTTGGCCTGGAGGGTGTTGCACGGAGCGGTCCCGTGCAATAAGGTTTTAAGTAGGTTCACGGACTCCCAGGCCGCCTGCATTTTTTGCGGCCTGGAGGAGTCCGTGTTTCACGTTTATATGGAGTGTGAGAGGTTGCAGCCCCTCTTTCACTACTTGAAGGGGCTGCTCCTCGATTTTTGGTTGCACTTCAGTCCCACGCTCTTGATCTATGGTCACCCGGTGCGGAGGGGAGCAGACAGGTTGGAGGACCTCCTTGTGGGCCTGCTCCTGGGCCTGGCTAAAAGAGCCATCAATTGGTCCAGGCAGCGGTCGGTCGAGGGGGTCGTCCAGCCGGATTGCCTGCCTCTCTTCCGCGGCCACGTTCGCACCCAGGTGGCCCTGGAGATGGAGCACGCGGTGTCCGCCGGCGCGCTTGAGTATTTCCACGACTGGTGGGCACCGCGGGGACTGGAGTGCATTATCAACCCGGAAAACCCAATTTTAATTTGATTTGTTAAGTTTTAGTTGAACTTTTGTTTATTTACAGTCCAATTGGGTGTTTTCTTTTGGGGTCCAAATAAAAGAGTACCCTCTGTTCAGTAAATACCTGTTTTATTGTTCTCCTGCAGTTCGTGTATTATTAAGGCGTGGACACTACAGAGGGGTTACTGACTGACAGTGTGAGGGAGCTGGATTAATATCAGTAGAGATACAGTCAGTAACACGGGGCGCTGGGGGAGAGGGGTTACTGAGTGACAGTGTGAGTGAGCTGGATTAACATCAGTAGAGATAAAGTCAATGACACAGGGCACTGGGGAGAGGGGTTACTGAGTTACAGTGTGAGGGAGCTGGATTAACATCAGTAGAGATACAGTCAGTAAATCATACTGGCTAAAAAAAGTTCTCCTGGATGCATTTTAGGAATTCTGCACCCTCTATACCCTTCACACTAATATTATCCAAGTTAATATTGGGGTAGTTGAAATCCTGAGTGACAGTGTGAGGGAGCTGGATTAACATCAGTAGAGATACCATCAGTAAATCAGGGCGCTGGGGGAGGGGTCACTGAGTGACAGTGTGAGTGAGCTGGATTAACATCAGCAGAGATACAGTCAGTAACACAGGGCGCTGGGGGAGTGGGGTTACTGAGTGACAGTGTGAGGGAGCTGGATTAACATCAGTAGAGATACAGACAGTAACACAGGACGCTGTGGGAGGGGTCATTGAGTGACAGTGTGAGGGAGTTGGATTAACATCAGTAGAGATAGAGTCAGTAACACAGAGTGCTGGGGGAGAGGGTGTAAGGGGTTTTCGAACGACGAGGTCTCTCTCTCAATTCAATTCAATTCAATTCAATTCAATTCAATTCAATTCAATTCAAATGCTTTATTGGCATGAAAGTTTACAGAGAACCATATTGCCAAAGCTTACATAG
Organism: Somniosus microcephalus; assembly: GCF_052327205.1. Classification (NCBI taxonomy): domain Eukaryota; kingdom Metazoa; phylum Chordata; class Chondrichthyes; order Squaliformes; family Somniosidae; genus Somniosus; species Somniosus microcephalus. The sequence continues at coordinate 378,498,315 of NC_140988.1, read as the reverse complement.
CAAAAAGGTACAGTTTTCCAACATTCTGTAGGTGTCAATCGATTTTACATTTGTTGGGTACATACAATATTACTTTTAAACAATATTAATTTTAAACAGTCTTTGTACTTCATTTGGTACGTTCAATATTAATTTTAAACAGTCTTAATTTTAAACAGTCCTCAGGTTGTGACATGTTGTTACATATTTGAGATGGAGAGTGAGGAAATTGAATCAGAGACTAAGGTCCAGAACTTAAATAAAGGGAATTACGAGGGTATGAGACGGGAATTGGGTAAGATTGATTGGGTGGTGTTTCTGGGGGGATTGACAGTGGAGAGACAATGGCAAGCATTCAAAGATAGAATGGAAGAATTCCAGAACATGTTTATACCGGTTTGGCATAAAAATAAACCTAAAAAGGTGACTCAACCGTGGATAACGAGGGAAATTAGGGACAGCATAAAATCAAAAAAAAGGGTATATCAACTGGCAAAAAAAAGCACCAGACCGGAAGATTGGGGGCAGTACAGGATACAGCAAAAGAGGACAAAGGGATTAATCAGGAAGGGGAAAATAGAATACGAAAGTAAACTTGCAGCAAACATAAAGACAGACTGCAAAAGCTTTTATCGGTATATCAGGAGGAAAAGACTGGTAAAATCCCAAGTCGGTCCCTTGCAGTCCGATTCGGGAGAATATATAATGGAGAATAAGGAAATGGCAGACCAATTAAACTCATACTTTGGTTCTGTATTCACAAAGGAGGACACAAATAACCTCCCAGGAATATCGGCAAACATAGGGACTAATGAGAGGGAGGAGCTGACAGAAATTAGTATCTCTAGGGATATGGTGTTGGGTAAGTTGAGGGGACTGAAGGCCGACAAATCCCCGGGGCCTGATAAACTACATCCTAGGGTACTTAAGGAGGTGGCCCTGGAGATAGCAGATGCTCTAAGGATCATCTTCCGGAACTCCATTGACTCGGGAACAGTACCCGTGGATTGGAGGGTAGCTAATGTTACCCCAATATTTAAAAAGGGGGGTAGAGAGAAAGCAGGGAATTATAGACCAGTAAGCCTTACATCGGTTGTGGGCAAAATGCTAGAGTCCATTATTAAGGATAAAATAGCGGAGCACTTGACAAATGGGGAAAGGATCGGACAGAGTCAACATGGATTTACAAAGGGTAAATCGTGTTTGACTAATCTGCTGGAATTTTTTGAGGAAGTAACTGGTAAAATAGATGGGGGAGAGCCAGTGGATGTGGTGTACCTTGACTTCCAGAAAGCCTTCGATAAGGTTCCACACAAAAGATTATCATGCAAAATTAAGGCTCATGGGATTGGGGGCAAAGTATTAACGTGGATAGAGAACTGGCTGGCGGATAGAAAACAGAGAGTTGGAATAAACGGCTCGTTTTCGGAGTGGCAGGCAGTGACCAGCGGGGTGCCGCAAGGATCTGTCCTGGGACCCCAGCTGTTCACAATATATATAAATGATCTGGATCAGGGAATTGGATGCAATATTTCCAAATTCGCTGACGACACTAAACTAGGAGGAGGGGTGGGCTCTGATGAGGATGTCAGGAGGCTACAGTGCGATTTGGACAGGTTGGGGGAATGGGCGGATACGTGGCAGATGCACTATAATGTGGATAAATGCGAGGTTATCCACTTTGGGGGTAAAAACAGGAGGGTAGATTATTATCTAAATGGCAATAGATTGGGAGATGGGGAAGTGCAGAGGGACCTGGGTGTTCTTGTGCACCAGTCACTGAAGGAGAGCATGCAGGTGCAACAGGCGATCAAGAAGGCAAATGGTATGTTGGCCTTCATATCAAGGGGGTTCGAGTATAGGAATAGGGATACCTTACTACAGCTGTACAAGGTGCTGGTGAGACCGCATCTGGAGTATTGTGTACAGTTTTGGTCGCCCCATCTGCGGAAGGATGTTCTTGCCATGGAGGGAGTGCAACGGCGATTCACCAGGCTGATACCTGGAATGGCGGGAATGACCTACGAAGAGAGATTAAATAGTTTGGGCTTGTACTCACTGGAGTTTAGAAGATTGAGAGGGGATCTCATCGAAACATATAAAATTATGGCAGGCCTGGACAGGCTGAATTCAGAGAGAATGTTTCCAATGGCCGGGGAGCACAGAACCAGGGGCCACAGTCTAAAAATAGCGGGCAAATCATTTAAAACAGAGATGAGGAAGAATTTCTTCACTCAAAGAGTGGTGAGCCTGTGGAATTCCCTGCCACAGAGGGCTGTGAAGGCTAATTCAATAAATATTTTCAAGAGAGAATTGGATATATTTCTGAAGGCTAAGGGGATTAAGGGTTACGGAGAAAAGGCGGGGACGGGGTACTGAACTGGTAAGATCAGCTATGATCTCAGACGAAGATCAGCCATGATCTCATTGAATGGCGGAGCAGGCTCGAAGGGCCGAATGGCCTACTCCTGTTCCTATCTCTATGTTTCTATGTTTCTATATTTGGCCCCAAGGTATGGTCTGTCTCCTTCTCCTAGGACTAATCTCAATTTTGACAGGTCATCCAATTCCTTGAAATCTGGGGTTGTTTGGCTTAGCTTGTTGAATAATATGTTTCTTGATGTGTTGAATTTTTCGCATTTTAGGAGGAAATGCATCTCTGTTTCAACCTCGCCGGCCAGACATTGATCGCATATTCTATTCTCTCTAGGCTGCCAGGATTTCTTGTATCTGCCTTTTTCAATTTCCAGTTGGTGGTCGCTTAGTCTGTACCTGGTGAGGGTCTGTCTCTGTTTTGTGTCTCTGATGGTCGTGAGGTAGTCTGCCAGTTTATATTCTCTTTTTAGGGCCCGGTAACATTCTAATCTGCTTTGGCTTTTGGTTATTTTGTTCCAATGTTCCAGGTAGGTTTCTTTGCATTTTTTAATGATTTGGTTCACTCGGATTGGTGTTTGGACGGCTGTGTTGGTCTGGGGCTGGTCAGGGTCTGGCTGAGTACTTAGTTTCAGTAGCAGCTGACTCAGGGGACTCTTTTCTGGGTTTAGCTCTTGGGTCTGAAAGGCTTTGAAATGAAGGGTGTCTGGGGAGCTAGATTTGAGGTGATTTAGGAAGTTTAGTGCTCGTTTTTGGATGTTTATTATCAGTGGGTATCTGCCTAGTTCAGCTCTGCATGCATTTGTTGGCGTTTTTCTTTGGGTGCGAAGGATGCTTCGGCAGAATTCTGCATGTAGGGCTTCTATTGTGTGTTTTTCCCATTTAGTGTAGCTTTGGTGATTTAGCGGGCCCCATACTTCACTACCGTACAGTGCAATGGGCAGGATTATGCTGTCAAATATTTTGAGCCAGATTTTGATTGGGATTTGGATGTTGTAGAATTTTCTTTTTATTGCATATAGGGCTCTTCGTGCATTTTCTTTTAGTGCATTCACTGCTATGCTGAAGCTCCCTGATGCTGTAATAGTTAGACCAAGGTAGGTGTAGCTCATAGTGTGTCCTATAGTGGTATCACTGAGGGTAAACTGGTATTTGTTTTCCTGACATCTGGGCCTTTTTTGAAAAATCATGATGTTGGTTTTCTTTAGATTTACTGTTAGAGCCCAATTTTGGCAGTATTTGTCGAGTAGGTCTAGTTGTTGCTGTAATCCCTGTTCTGTGGGAGACAGCAGAACCAGGTCGTCCGCATAGAACAGGGATTTCACTTCTCCATCCAGGAGACGGAGACCTGGTGACTCGCTTTGCTCCAGCATGTCTGCTAATTCATTTATGTATATGTTGAACAGGGTCGGGCTCAAATTGCAGCCCTGCCGGACGCCTCTTCTCTGGGTGAAGAAATTGGTGCGTTTGTCTCCAATTTTGACCCCGCATTTGTTTTTCAGATACATTGATTTAATAAGGTCATAGACTTTGCCCCCTATTCCACACTGAAGAAGTTTATAATAGAGCCCTTCGTGCCATATAGAGTCAAAGGCTTTCTTGAAGTCGATGAAACAGGCGAATATTTTCCCATTTTTTGTTTGGTGTATATGTTTTTCAATGAGGGTGTGAAGGGTATAGATATGGTCGGCGGTGCGGTGTTTTGGAAGAAAGCCTATTTGTTTTTTTCTGAGGATATTATGTTTGTTAAGAAAATCAAGTAATCTACTATTTAGAATACTGCAGAATAACTTCCCTAGACAACTGTTGACACAGATGCCGCGGTAGTTATTTGGGTCTGATTTGTTTCCACTTTTATATATGGGGGAGATTAGTCCTTGGCACCAGATATCGGGAAAACAGCCTGAACGTAATATGATGTTGAATAATTTGAGTACCGCACCCTGCATCTCCATATTGCTGAACTTGAGCATTTCATTTTTGATGTTGTCTGGGCCACAGGCTTTCTTTAGGTGGAGAGATTTTGTTTTTGTGGCCAGTTCTTTCCATGTGATTGGGGAGTCTAGAGGGTTTTGGTTGTCTTTAATTGTTGCTTCTAATGTGTGGAGTTTTTCTGTGACCTGATGTTGACTTGGGTTTGTTTCGTTTATTGGAATGTCTTTGTAGAGGTTTTCAAAATGTGTTCTCCAGATGTCGCCATCTTGGATTGGTAATGTTTGCAATTGTGTTGTACTCAGGTTATTCCACATTTCCCAGAATTGTTTTGGATTGGTGGAGTTTTCAATTTCTTCGAGTATTTTGTGGGTATAGTTTTGTGTTTTGTTCCTAATGGTGTGTTTATATCTTTTGAGGGTTTCATTGTATCTAGTACGTAGGTCCGGATTGTTTGGTTGGCGATGCTTTTGGTTTGATATTTTTCTCAGGTCTTTTCTGGCATTTTTGCATTCGTGGTCAAACCATTTCTTATTTTTATTTTGTCTTTTGTGACGCTTCCTCTTCTGTTTCACAAGGTCGGCTTTTACAGCTGCCTCATGGAAGATCATATTTATATCCTCTATGGCCATGTTTACACCATCTCTGGTGATCTCGTATGGGTTTTCTTTAAATTTTGATATTTTACTTGTGAGATCAGGTGACTTTAGTGCTGTGATGAATTTTTCTCCACTGTCTGGGGCCCATCTGTATGTCTGGTTTATTTTATGGAGCTTACTGGGTTCTTTTTTTGTGTCTGTAGTTTGGGCAGAAAGTTTAAGGTACATATTTATTTGGTTATGGTCTGAGAGGGGGGATTGCTGCCTGACAGTGAATGAGTTGATATCGCAGGGGTCCAGGTCAGTGATTGTATAGTCCACCACACTAGACCCAAGAGTTGAGGAGTATGTGAGTCTCCCTAGGGAGTCCCCTCTGAACCTACCGTTAACTATGTACAGGCCTAAGGCTCGGCAGAGTTGCACTACTTCCCTACCGCTTTTATTTATTTCACGATCAAGGTTGTTCCGATTTGCGATGGCTGGTGTGACATCTAAAGGGGTCTGGCCAAACACATGGTTGTTTCCCTGTGGGTCTATGAAGTCAGGTTCACAACCGGTCCTTGCATTTAGGTCCCCACATATTATCACCTTTCCTTGGGCCTGGAAATGGCTGATTTCCATGTGGAGAGTATCAAATAACTCCTCTTCGAAATATGGCGATTCTATTGGAGGTATGTAGATCGCACATAAGTAAACATCTTTTTTTGCTATTCCTATATTTTTATCTAGTTTTAGCCATACGTGTGATTTTCCCTGTTTTACCGGTGAGATGTGTTTGTCCAGTTCTCCCTTATACCACACCAATATTCCCCCGGAGGTTCTGCCCTTGCGTGTTTTAGTGTTCTTTACTGAGGGCACAATGATTTCATGGTACATTGGAGGACAGTGGGTCGGCACGTCCTTTTGGCACCATGTTTCTGTTAACACAATTATATCAATGTCTTTTATAGCTTTTAGGAATTCAGGGTCTGTACTCTTCGTCCCAAAAGTTGAGGAGCGGAGGCCCTGGATATTCCAGCCGCTTATGTGGAAAGAACGCATTTATATAGTTCAATAAAACGAAATAAAATGGACCTATTTTGTGGGATGAGTGTGGAAACGCTATTTTCTATAATGCTAAATGATGATTTAGTATAAATTTCATGAGGCATGCACATATATCTATCTAATAATAGTAATAATACTGATCAATAATGATAATGATAAATAACAATATTAATAATTTCTCCGGCTTTCTATCAGGCTGTTCAGCATCGTCATGATCTTTCTCAGTTCTTGGTCTACAGTCTGTGGTCTAGAGGGGGGTCTTGGGTCAGGTATAAAAGTACGGTTCTGTTGTTGGTTTTGTAATGGGGGGTGGGGGACATTGGTGGTCCTGTTTGGGCTCCCAATGGTAGGGGGGGTGGGAGGGCTGCGTCTTTTGGCAGTGTTTATGAGGTTTCTTGCGAAGACCCACATCCGCTGTTTGAGTAGATGTATTTCGTCATAGAGGTCCCTTGTGTTGATGTTTGGATGATGGGCCAGGGAGACGTTGGGGAGGACAGAACATCTCGTGTCGATCTCCCTGTTGGTGTTGTGGATTATATAGGCTGGGGTGTCCTTTCTGGGCAGTAGTGTGGAGATCACGATCCGCGCCTCGGGGAATTCCCTGCTGGCCTTTTCCGCCATCCTGCTCACCGCCCTAGCAGTGCCTTCCTGTAGGGTGCGTAGGTCGTTCGTGCCTGTGTGGATCACAATCCATTTGGGGCTTCCAAGGGATTCTTTGTTCAGGATCTTCATTGCTTGGTCTGTGTTGCTGCACCATTTTTTCAGGACTTGATGGTCTGGGAACAGCCTCTGGGGGTCCAGAAACTTTCCGTTGGAGTCGGTCAGCAGGACCGCCTGAGGGGCTGGTTTTTCAGACTGGGTAACAGTAGTCTGGGTAGGACTCGCCTGGTGGCTGGTTGTTGGCTGGGTTTCTGGGATATGTTGTGTGGCAGGAGCGGGGTTTGGGGCTTTCGGTGTGTCCTCGTTTGGGGGGGTATCTGTCGGTTTTTGTGTTCCTGTGTGTGAGGACTGGGTAGCAGTAGTCTGGGCATGATTCGACTGAGGGCTGGTTGGAGCGGGGTTTGTGGCTTTCGGTGTGTCGTCGTGTGGGGTGGCATCCGACGGGTTCTGTGTCCTTGTGTGTGTTGTTTTTGTGTCCTCAGGCTTTTGGACCTTAAGAGGTTTGTGTTGCCTGCTGAGCCTTTCTACGGTCTCCTTCGTTTTGTTTAGTTGAGTACGGAGTTCTTTGATCTCATTTCTTTGCTCCTCTATGGTCTTTGTCATCTTGTGGGTGGTGGACTCGTGTTCCGTTTTTAGCTGTTTGAATTCCTCCTTCAGATTCTTGGCCAGTGTTTCTCTGTATTCGTTGAAATCAAGTTCTAGTTTGGCCAGATTCTCTTTCATCATTTTGTTTTCGTTGAGAGGTGTGGGGGGGGGTGGAGATGGACAGGGAGGTGTTTTCCTCTGCTGGTCTCTCTTCTTCTTCCTCCACTTGGTTCTCATCATCCTCTGTTCGACTCTCTTTTGCTTCCTGTCCATTGGTCCTCTTTGTGTCTGCCTTAGTTTTCAACTGGGGGAATTCCTTTTCGAAGGAGTCCAGATTTTCCACATTCCCCTGTATCATGATCTTTCTATTTTTGTTGTAGTAGCTTATGGTTAGCAGGGGGTCATCTTTATCTAGGTTTCCATCTTTACATATTTTCAGTCTGCCTCCACTGCCAATACCCTCTCTCTCTCTCTCTCTCTCTCTCTCGGCCTCTCTCTCTTGCACAGTAATACCCTGAGTGGTTCGACACACTCACCCCTTAGGTTCTATACACTGGACTTTGAGGCAGGAACTACAATGCAGAGAATAGTCTATAGACCAAGTTTAATGAAACAAAATGAAATGTTATTGCACAAAGGAAAAATTGAAAGTAAGCCAATAAGGTACATGGGAGGGAAAAACAAATCATAATACAGTACTAACCAACGTTTCTGATGTGCCATCGATAACTCAAAGACAAGGGCCTAGAAATTCAGTTCGAACGCTATTGCGGCGCTAAAGTCGGGCGCTCGGCAAATTTAGCGGCCGCCGGAAAGTGCAGGCGAGCTCGCCGAAATTCAGTAGATTTGGCCAACTTTTTGGCCGAGCGCTGCAAAAGGCGTTGGAACCCTGTGTTCAGGCGCTAATCCGGCGATGCAGCCTGATAACGCCGATTCCGGGCGCAGCGCAGGTGCGATCATGTGGTGAGTGTCAGCAGACACCCTGACGCCGGCCAGCTCTTAAAGGGGGAAGGGTCAACTTTGACTGCAGCCACGCCCTGCATGCTGTAGCCCTGCAACTAGGCCTCAGGACTGGTTGTGTACCAAATCAACGCCTGGAGGTCATGGAGAGGGCCCGTGAAAGAGCCCAGCGGTTCTCTGAGCATGCGCTGGGTGTGCTCCTTCATGGGGTACGCAAGAGAAGACGGGTCGTGTGCCCGGCTAGTGGCAGGAAGGCTCCCAGGAGCCAGTTCAGGGAGGCGTGGACCAAAATTGCCCGGAGGGTCTCCTCCAACTCCGATGTTCCCAGGAGTGCGGACCAGTGCCGCAAGAAATACAATGACCTATGTCGGCTGGTCAAGGTGAGTACCCTTTCCAGTGTCCCCCTCATCCTTGCATGTGCACCTCCCATTAGGGCCAAAGGGACATCAAAGGTCTAATGCCCAGCCCTCCTGCCGCTGCAATGGCACTTGCATGTTAATCAATAGCTCTTTCTGCACTTATCACACTGTGCAAGCTATTCCACCATGGGAGGCCTCGCACACAGCAACAGGGCACCACAATGTGCAAGCTATTCCACCATGGGAGGCCTCGCACACAGCAACAGGGCACCACACTGTGCAAGCTATTCCACCATGGGAGGCCTCGCACACAGCAACAGGGCACCACACTGTGCAAGCTATTCCACCATGGGAGGCCTCACACACAGCAACAGGGCACCACACTGTGCAAGCTATTCCACCATGGGAGGCCTCGCACACAGCAACAGGGCACCACACTGTGCAAGCTATTCCACCATGGGAGGCCTCACACACAGCAACAGGGCACCACACTATGCAAGCTATTCCACCATGGGAGGCCTCACACACAGCAACAGGGCACCACACTGTGCAAGCTATTCCACCATGGGAGGCCTCGCACACAGCAACAGGGCACCACACTGTGCAAGCTATTCCACCATGGGAGGACTCACACACAACAACGGGGCACCACACTGTACTTAGACGCCCTCCTTTCTCTTGCAGGCCAAGCTGGCGAGGAACGCCAGGAGCCTGCGTGTCACTGGTGGAGGCCCTCGTGATTACCAGGAGCCAACGGTTCTGGAAGAGAGGGTGGCCCGACTCCTGCGTCACCCGGTGATTGGGCCTGTGGCGCTCGGCGACGCCGACCCTATACTGGAACCCACTGGTAAGGACAGGACCGGGTGCACCTCTCTCCTTGCCCTCGCGCATCAGATCTACATCCTTCCCCACTGGCCGAAAAATGCGTATAATGCACCAGTGCGGCCTCCCTCGCTGTCGGCCTGTCCTCACTCTAAAGCTACACTTGTGCCTTCCTGCTTTCAGCTGGTGAGGAGGAGGTGCTCCCTGAAGCCCAGACAGCCAGGCCCTCGGAGGAGGAGGACGTCGAGGAGCAGCAGGAAGGCGCCACCTCGGGGGAACCCTCCTCCGCTCCAGGAGATGGCAATGAAGGGGAGACGTCTGGCGTGCCGGAGAGCCAGGGGGAGGCGGGGGAGGGGAGCCCCGAACCTGGTCCCAGTGGCATGGACGCACGCGGCAAGGCTCCGGCGGCACACCAGCCTTCTGCCCAGAGGGGGGAGGCGGTGGAGGGGAGGGCAGAACCTGGTCCCAGTGGCGTGGCCGCACGCGGCAAGGCTCCGGCGGCACGCCAGCCTTCTGGCCAGAGGGTGGAGGCGCCCTCCAGTCTGGACTCGGACGTCGCCAAGGAGGTGCGCCTCCTGGACGAGATGTCGGAGCGGCGGCACGTCGAATTCATGGAGGTGGTGGCACAGATGCCTCACGCCATCGAAAGCCTCGCACAAAGTGTGGTGGCTTTCGGCCAATCCCAGGCCAGGGGCCTGGAGCAATTCGCAGCAGCGCACGCCAGGGGGGTGGAGCTCCTTGTGGCAGCGCATGAGAGGGGGGTGCAACAACTCGAGGCAGCGCAGCACGCCAGTCGCCAGCTGAGAGGTGCTGGGCAGACAATGGCACTGCAGATGCGGGCACATGCCGGCGCAGTTGGGGCACTGACTTCTGCCACCCTCGCACTGGCGCGGAGGCATCGCCAGGCCAGCCGCCGCCCTGCTGCCGCACACTGGTCTGGCGACCAACAGTTTGGCGCGCTTGCTCCCCGGCCAGGCCGCCCGAGTGCACGTGTGTCTGGCGACCAGCGCGCGCCTGGCATCACCCACCTTGTCCCCATTGGTGCAGGCGAGCCTGCCACTCCCCCAGCCAGGGTGCAAGGAGCTGCTGCAGGCAGTGAAGAGGGCCACCCACAGCTGCAGCAGCCACCAGCCGGCCCCTTCCGGGCCCGCCCTCGTGTAGGCCGACCCCCAAGGGCATCTGGCGAGACGTCTTGTCGCCCTGAAGATCCTTCCCCCAGCCTCGCCACAGCCTCACGGCCCAGCTTGAGGCGCAGCAGCAGGACGGGCCGGGGCAAAAGACGGCTGTCGACAGACTCGCCCTCTCGCCACACCGAATAGAGTGTGTTGAGCGAGGGTTTGGGTGATGCGGGGGCTTCTGTTCTGGGGGGCATTATGTTGTTTGGTTTTATGGGGGTGTTTGTGTTGTGGGGGGGGCTTGTTTTTGTTAGGCCAGTGAGGAAGGCCATTTGGATGGTGATGTTTTGTTAGTCCTCCCCAGGTTTTGGGAGTGACAGAAGTTTGTGACTGTTTTTTGGGGGTCTTCTCTGTTTTGCTCTTCCATGTGGGAAGGGCCCTGAGTTTTTGAAATAAAGATGTTTATTTATTCACCATGTGCAGGTGTCATGTTTCAAGTGGTTGTTGGGTTAACCGGCTGAGGGCTTGCGGAGCGGCTGCGTTCAGTGGCCCAGGCCATTCCCTGACAGGGGGCCTAGAAGTGTCGAGCAATAAGCCCCCGGCGGACGGCCCTTGGACCTTGTCGCTCCCTCCTGGCCTGGTGCTCCTCCTCCTCAGGGTCCTCCTGCTCGTCCTCCTGAGGTGGTGGGGCAATGTCAGGTGGCAGTGCCTGAGTCCTGCGGATAGCCAGGTTGTGGAGCATGCAGCACACCACGACGAACTGGGAGACTCTATCCGGCGAATACTGAAGAGACCCGCCCGAACGATCCAGGCAACGGAACCGTTGCTTGAGGACGCCTATCGTTTGCTCTATTAGGTTCCTTGTGGCTTGATGGCTTTCGTTGTATGCCAGCTCCGCTGGGGTCCTGGGCGCGCGGAGCGGGGTCATGAGCCATCTGCACAAAGGGTAGCCCTTGTCCCCGATAAGCCATCCCCTTGGTGGAGGCTGTGCCTGGAACATGTCAGCCACAGTAGTCTGGCGCAGGATAAAGGCATCGTGGCTGCTTCCTGGGAAGCGGGCATTGACAGCTAGGATGCGCTGCCTGTGGTCACACACCAGCTGCACATTTAGGGAATGGTAGCCCTTCCGGTTGCGGTATTGCTCGGCATTGTGGATAGGTGCCCGCATAGCCACATGCGTGCAGTCAATGGCGCCCTGCACCATGGGGAAGCCCGCGATCCTGGCAAATCCGACTGCACGCTGCTCCTGCTTGTGTTGGGTCATGGGGAAGGAGATGAATTGGTGCCTCCTCGCGAAAAGTGCTTCGGTGACCTGTCGGATGCAGCGATGCGTGGCGAACTGGGAGATGTTCGCAATGTCCCCAGCAGCGGCTTGGAAGGAGCCGCTTGCATAAAAGCTGAGAGCCACCGTGACCTTCACTTCCACCGAGAGAGACGCCCTGGACATGAGCTGTGGCTGCAAATCTGCATGAAGCAGCTGGCAGATCTCTCCAACCACCTCCCTTCTGAAGCGCAGCCTCTTAACACAATGCGCCGCAGTCATGGTGAGATATGAGACCTGCTCCCGGTATTGCCTGACTGGGTAAGGCCTACGTTGGTGACGCCTAATGGCCCCTCTGCGTCTAGGCATGCCTGGCCCTCTCCCAAAGCGTCTGCGAGCCCTTCGCACAAAATGTAGCAACTGAGGGTTGGCCCCCCATGCAACCCCCATTACAAAGTTCCAAACAGCAAAATCACAAGGATGCAAATGTCAAAGCACTGGCTAGAAGCCAAAAATACCTCTCCTATGGTGTCCGAAATCAGTAATCTCTGTGCCTTGCTCTCTGTGCAGAAATCCAAACCAGTCAAGTCATTGCAGCGAAATGGCTGGCTTTTATGGGTGAGTGGATTAGCGCTCCCCGAATCCCACAGGGCCTCTGTTGAGTTCCATTTCACAGTTCTTAGCAGCGCCACGCCCACATCGGCCGGGCGCCACTGAATTTCCGGTTTGGGGCGCACAAACGGCGTTGCACGACGGAATGACGTCATAAGATGCGCGCGCAGCTGAGCGGGCGCTCACACTTTGCGCCGGCGCTAAAGCCCAGCTGAATTTCGGCGTAGGCGCAGATCCGGCGGTGCCCGGGCGCTAAGTGGATAGCGCCGGAAATCTGGCGCTAACGTCTGGCGCAAACAGCTGAATTTCTAGGCCACGGAGTTTAAAGGATTCAACTAAAGGCTTTTAATCACTAAGAACATTGCAGGTCTTTACACATCGAGTTCGTCTGATAGAATGACTCATACAGCTCTTGAGACCTTTATATGACAAAAGACAGGGGCGTAGCCAATACACACAATAGGAAAAAGGGGGCGGTACACACAATACAAAGCAGGTAAAACACAAGGGCTGATGAAGGCATATATTTCATCACATTCACCCCTTCTACAGATTTAGTCTGTCCGGGGGTGTGATAGTCCTTCCTGAACGTCGCAACAGTACCTCGGGTTCCGACCGGGAGTCCGTGGTGCCCTCCTGGGCATACCCATGTGTTGGGGGTGTTGCGCGTACTTCTGGGGGTGGTGAGCCTGGGCATGGTGGAGGTTCTTCTGGGGGTGGTGGTGATGGGTCATCGTCGCTTCCTGCCGAGGCGAGGTCCTTTATGGACACGGTGTCCTCACGCCCGTCGGCGTGCTTGACGTACGCGTACTGTGGGTTTGCGTGGGGTAGGCGTACTGCCTCCATGAGTGGATCCATTTTGTGGCCCCTCACATGCTTTCGTAATAGGACTGTCCCTGGGGTGGAGAGCCACGAGGGTAGGGACACTCCTGAGGTTGATTTGCGGGGAAAAACAAACATCTTCTCGTGAGGAGTGGCGTTAGTAGCAGTACACAGTAGCGACCTTATCGAGTGGAGTACGTCTGGGAGGACCTCTTGCCAGCGGGAGGTGGGGAGGCCTTTAGACCTTAGTGCTAAGGTGACCGCCTTCCACACTGTTGCGTTCTCCCTCTCCACTTGCCCATTACCCCGGGGGTTACAACTAGTGGTCCGACTCGTGACTATCCCCTTCGACAGCAGGTATTGGCGCAGTTCGTCGCTCATGAACGACGCCCCCCTGTCAGTGTGGATGTAGTTAGGCATGCCGAATGTGCAAAACAGGTTGCCGAGGCACTTGATGACCGTGGCACTGGTCATGCCTGGGCAGGGGTAGGTGAATGGGAAGCGGGAGTACTCGTCCACAATGTTGAGAAAGTACACATTGCGGTCGGTGGAGGGGAGTGGTCCCTTGAAATCTAAGCTCAGGCGCTCGAATGGCCGTGTAGCTTTGATCAGGTGGGCTCGGTCGGGCCTGAAAAAACGGGGCTTGCATTCCGCACAGGTGCGGAAGCCCCTGGTCATAGACCGGACCTCCTCGCTGGAATAGGGCAGGTTACAGGATTTTATAAAGTGGAATAGCCGGGTGACCCCCGGGTGGCAGAGGCCATTGTGGAGGCCCTGTAGCCTGTCCCCCTGGATGCTGGCACACATCCCTCGTGATAGGGCGTCGGGGGATTCGTTGAGGGCCCCCGGCCTATATATTATGTCGTACTCAAACGTGGAGAGTTCGATCCGCCACCTGAGAATTTTGTCGTTCTTGATCTTCCCCCTCTGTTTGTTGTTAAACATGAAGGCTACCGACCGCTGGTCGGTAAGCAGGGTGAAGCGTTTGCCGGCTAGGTAGTGCCTCCAGTGCCGCACTGCCTCCACTATGGCCTGGGCCTCCTTCTCTACCGAGGAGTGCCTGATCTCGGGTCCTTGGAGGGTTCTTGAGAAAAAGGCTACGGGCCGCCCATCCTGGTTGAGGGTGGCTGCTAAAGCGAAGTCGGACGCATCGCTTTCGACCTGGAAAGGGATCTTTTCGTCCACTGCCAGCAGCGCGGCCTTCTCAATGTCGTGTTTAATGCTGTTGAAGGCGGCGTGGGCCTCGGCCGTGAGCGGGAAGGACGTTGATTTCAGGAGGGGACGGGCCTTGTCGGAATAATTGGGGACCCATTGGGCGTAATAGGAGAAGAACCCCAGGCACCTTTTCAGGGCCTTAGGAGTGTTTGGTAGGGGTAGCTCCCGTAGGGGGCACAATCGGTCGGGGTCCGGACCGATTTCCCCATTTTCCACCACGCAGCCCAGGATACAGAGGCGCGTGGTGCTAAAGACACACTTATCCTCGTTGTAGGTGAGATTGAGTCTGAGGGCGGTTTTCAGAAATCTCGCGATGTTCGAGTCGTGGTCTTGCTGGTCGTGGCCGCAGATGGTGACGTTGTCTAGGTATGGGTAGGTGGCTGTTAACTGGTTCTCATCGACCATGCGGTCCATCTCCCGCTGGAAGACCGAGACCCCGTTCGTTACCCCAAAGGGGACTCTGAGGAAGTGGTAGAGGCGTCCGTTCGCCTCGAAGGCGGTGTATGGACGGTCCTCCGGCCTAATGGGGAGCTGGTAGTATGCCGATTTTAGGTCGATGGTGGAAAACACCCGGTATTGCGCGATTTGGTTAACCATATCCGCTATGCGGGGCAGAGGGTAGGCGTCTAGCTGGGTGTATAGATTAACCGTCTGGCTATAATCTATCACCATCCGCTTCTTTTCGCTACCCTTAACTACTACTACCTGGGCGCGCCACGGGCTGGTACTGCATTCGATGATACCCTCCCGCTTGAGTCTTTCTACTTCCGACGCAATGAACCGTCTATCCTCCCAGCTGTACCGCCTACTCTTGGTCGCTATGGGTCGACAGTTGGGTGCGAGGTTGGCGAACAGAGAGGGCGGCTTGACCTTCAGGGTAGCCAGACCGCACACTGTGAGGGGCGGCTGGGACCCACCGTAGGTAAGCGTGATACTTTGGTGGTGGCACTGGAAGTCCAGACCCAAGATCACGCTCACACAGAGATCTGGCATTATCAATAGTTTAAAATCTCTGTAGTCAGTGCCTTTTACCGACAACATAACCGCGTAGAAACCTGTAATTTTTGAGGTATGAGTCATATCAGCCATGGCGATTTTGCCCTGTGTGGGGACTATCGTTAGTGAAAGTCGTTTCACCAGGCTAGGATGAATAAAGCTTTCGGTGCTCCCGCAGTCAATCAAGCATTTAACCTTGTTCCCGTTTACCTCTATGTCCATCATCGATTTAGACAACGGATGCGGCCTGGATTGATCCACTGTGATCGAGGCCACCAGTGGGTCCTGGAGGTCCGTGTAGTCGGGGCAAGATGGTGGATTCCATGAGGGTGGACAAGATGGCGTCCAAGATGGCTGCTCCCACGGCGCGCACGCGGCGGTGGTGGAGTTGGAGGCGGGGTTCCCGCATTTAAAACAGGTGGTGCCCTTCGCTGGGCACAGATGCCTGGAGTGTTTGTCCTGGCCGCAGAAGTAGCATTTCGGGCTCCGATGCAGCATCGCGGCAGTAGTGGGGCTCCTGGGTGGGGGCTGGGGCTCCGATGGTGCTGGGCTGGCCTGAGACCTGGGAGGTGAAGATGGCTTCCAAGATGGCGGCCCCCACGGCGCGCATGAGGCGGAGTGGGCCGCGTGGCCTGAGGAACAGGATTCAGAGTTCCTCTGGGCCATATCCAGCGATCGCGCTATTCCCATAGCCTGTTTTAAGTCCAGTCCCTCCTTTTCAAACAGTTTCTGCCGAATGTAATTTGAACTGAGGCCCGCAATACAGGAGTCTCGGATCAGCTCCTCCATGTATACGATGGCAGACACAGCCTTACAGTTACAGTCTCTGCCCAGTACTTTTAGGCTTAGCATAAAGTCCTCTAGTGACTCACCATGCCGCTGCGTGCGAGTAGTCAGAAGATGCCTGGCGTACACCTCATTTATTGGCCGCATGTAGTGGGCCTTCAGAATGGTGCAGGCATCCCCGTAGCTGATGGCATCTTGGATGAGAGGGGAGACCCAATGGCTCACCGAGTTTCGCAGGATTCCCAGTTTCACGTCTCCGGTGGCAGTTGCGGCTGCTATGGCGGTGGATGAGTTTGCAATGAAAAATTTGAAGCATTGGAACCAGTGTCCGAATTGTGTGGCTGCGTCTGAGGCATGGGGGTCCAGATCCAAGCGCTCTGGTTTCAGGAGTCGATCCATCTTGGTGTTTTAGTGATTAAAATTGATGTGCCATCGATAACTCAAAGACAAGGAGTTTAAAGGATTCAACTAAAGGCTTTTAATCACTAAGAACATTGCAGGTCTTTACACATCGAGTTCGTCTGATAGAATGACTCATACAGCTCTTGAGACCTTTATATGACAAAAGACAGGGGCGTAGCCAATACACACAATAGGAAAAAGGGGGCGGTACACACAATACAAAGCAGGTAAAACACAAGGGCTGATGAAGGCATATATTTCATCACAGTATCTACAGGCATATTACGCTTTAGAAGGTTCATCATGAAATAGGGAAGCACACGGAACATCGAGGGACAACAACCCATTGTTAATTATCCCCTAAATGCCCACCCCCTAAACCTAGCTAGATTAGATTATGAGGGGCCAGAAACATGCTCACCAATCCCAGTTAGAAACATAGAGGTTTTGAAGTTTGCGTTTTGGTCCTCTCAGGCATCCTGTCCCCACGTGGTCGTTGGGCTGTAGGAGCAGCGGGCTGCTCAAGCTGATGGCTCCTTCTCTTCAGCAAGACGCGCTGACCATCATTTTGCCCGCAGCTCGTTTTTCTCCGTACTCCTACACACGACGCTATAGGGCGTTTTGTCTTTTCTTCTCGTCAACTTTCTCCTCGACTTTGTCAACAGCCCGGGGTTTTTGTCGATGATCTCCCGATAACTACCCCGGGTCTCGTCTTCTTCTTCTGAGTCCGAAGAGGCCTTCTTCGGACCCCCGAGCAATCTCCCGAAATGACTGGCTCTTCACAAAGCTACCAAGCTAAAAGCTGCAAAAGCGCTCCAACAAGCTCCAAAAGCTACCGAAAGCTGCAAACGCTACCGATGGCTACCCCGGGACTCCAGTTATACCTTTTCATGGAGGCCCTTATCTCCCGCCAAATCAAGGTTAGTCTTTGTTTAACTTTTGGCGGGTTTGTAACACAGCGGGGTAGTCTTTGTTTATAAAGTATCTTCGGGATGGCCGGTAACTGCCATCTCTGGTCTGGAACGACCCTGTATTGTCTTTAATGTCCCTCTTCGAACTTGAATCTGTTCCCCTTTGTCTGGGGAAACATTTAGATGGCCTTTATCTACAGGCCGATCTGATCGGATCTGCATCCAATATGTATGGGGCTCTGGTTGGTTTCATTTTCCCTGAAGCTGCCTTCCAGAACCTACTGTGGGCTGAATCCACAAAAGCTGTCTGGGGACTGCAGGAACCATTTTAAAGTGTCCCAAAAGCTGGTCACGGGGTTTGGCAGCCATTTTGTGTGTCCTTTTTTCTGGGCTTCTTTTAAAACAGTCTTTAAAAATTAAGTCCTTCTCTGCCAATAGACCCTGATAGGACAATGTTCAATTTTGCGAATTCTGCAAGGGGGTTACTGAGTGACAGTGTGAGGGAGCTGGATTAACATCAGTAGAGATACAGTCAGTAACACAGGGCACTGGGGGAGAGGTTACTGAGTGACAGTGTGAGGGAGCTGGATTAACATCAGTAGAGATACAGTCAGTGACATAGGGCGCTGGGGGAGGGGTTACTGAGTGACAGTGTGAGGGAGCTGGGTTAACATCAGTAGAGATACAGTCAGTGACACAGGGCGCTGGGGGAGAGGGGTTACTGAGTGACAGTGTAAGGTAGCTGGATTAACATCAGTAGAGATACTGTCAGTAACACAGGGCGCTGCGGGGAGGGGTTATTGAGTGACAGTGTGATGGAGCTGGATTAGCATCAGTAGAGATACAGTCAGTGACACAGGGCGCTGGGGGAGAGGGGTTACTGAGTGACAGTGTGAGGGAGCTGGATTAGCATCAGTAGAGATACAGTCAGTGACACAGGGTGCTGGGGGAGAGGGGTTACTGAGTGACAGTGTAAGGTAGCTGGATTAACATCAGTAGAGATACAGTCAGTAACACAGAGCGCTGGGGGAGAGGGGTTATTGAGTGACAGTGTGAGGGAGCTGGATTAGCATCAGTAGAGATACAGTCAGTGACACAGGGTGCTGGGGGAGAGGGGTTACTGAGTGACAGTGTGAGGGAGCTGGGTTAACATCAGTAGAGATACAGTCAGTAACACAGGGCGCTGGGGGAGAGGGGTTACTGAGTGACAGTGTGAGGGAGCTGGATTAACATCAGTAGAGATACAGTCAGTAACACAGGGTGCTGCGGGGAGGGGTTATTGAGTGACAGTGTGAGGGAGCTGGATTAACATCAGTAGAGATACAGTCAGTAACATAGGGCACTGGGGGAGAGGGGTTACTGAGTGACAGTGTGAGGGAGCTGGATTAACATCAGTAGAGATACAGTCAGTAACACAGGGCGCTGGGGGAGAGGGGTTATTGAGTGACAGTGTGAGGGAGCTGGATTAACATCAGTAGAGATACAGTCAGTAACACAGGGCACTGGGGGAGAGGGGTTACTGAGTGACAGTGTGAGGGAGCTGGATTAACATCAGTAGAGATACAGTCAGTAACACATGGCGCTGCGGGGAGGGGTTATTGAGTGACAGTGTGAGGGAGCTGGATTAACATCAGTAGAGATACAGTCAGTAACATAGGGCACTGGGGGAGAGGGGTTACTGAGTGACAGTGTGAGGGAGCTGGATTAGCATCAGTAGAGATACAGTCAGTAACACAGGGCGCTGGGGGAGAGGGGTTACTGAGTGACAGTGTGAGGGAGCTGGATTAACATCAGTAGAGATACAGTCAGTAACACAGGGCACTGGGGGAGAGGGGTTACTGAGTGACAGTGTGAGGGAGCTGGATTAACATCAGTAGAGATACAGTCAGTAACACAGGACGCTGGTGTAGTGTATGTACCCGTCTACCTTTAAGAGAACTATTGTATGTAACCGTCCACCTTTAAGAGAACTACTTTAGGTGTTGCACTACTTTGTTGGCTTCTGTATACTGTAATACCGACGGTGACCACACCGGTATATAAGTGCTGTGTCAGGATTTATTGGGCAGATTCGCCCTGACCTTCGAATAGTAAAGTCCTGTTTTAAGTTACTCTGGTAGTCTGTGTATTAATTAACTAAACAACCCACAGACTTTACAGTGGCGACGAGTCCGATCGTACCCTGCGGCAACAATACTTCCGAAGCAGTTAACGAGCGTCGAGAAGAGGCAACCGCCCTCGTCATTCTGCTGGGAGAAAACTCGAGTCTGCAGAGCTGGAAAGGAGGAAGAATTCAGAGACAAAGACTTCCATCAGCAACAGGCACTGACTGTCCCTTCTGCCACGGTGAGGAGTGAGCCGATCAGCACGAGAAGCAAGCCGGCCACAGTGACTGTGAGTAAGGGAAAAGTAAAAAGAATAACCGGAGGATAAGGGTGGTGCACTCGACCACGGTCGAGGGGGAAAGGAGCCGGACAGAAGTCGGGGCCAGAGGCGCTGAGAGTGGGGCAGCGTGGAGCAAGGAAGCCGCGGTACAGACAGGCTGGGGGACGCAACGGCATCGTGAGACAGCTAGACCACGACCGGCGAAAAAGGCCGGGCAGCGACCGAAGCCACGAAGCGCTGCGACCGGGAGCGTAGGCGCGGGAAGATATAAAAACTCAGCCGCAGCCGGGGAGGGAAGCACCGGACTGCGAGAGGGCTGGGAGGCGCGATTGGGAGCCGAGCGAGCGGGAGAGGCAGAGCCGACCAAGGGAGACTGAGCGAGAGCCAGTCCAGCGGCTGAAACTGTTCGCCGTCAACGGGGCGTACCCAGCGCCGGTAGAGCCGAGCGAGCGGGAGAGAGACAGAGCCCGAGCAAGGGGAACTGAGCGAGACCCAGCCCAGCAGCTGAAACTGTTCGCCGTCAATGGGGTGTACCCAGCGCCGGTTGCCCTGCCGAGAAAAGGGAAAGCACTGAAGCCGACGCGCAGGCTGTGAACCTGAAAGCCAGCGGCCGTCGCCCGTGGGGAAAGTGTACCCCTCCCGCCAGGGGAAGAAACGCGGGAAGCCGCCATTAGGCGGAGAAGAAGACAGAAGTGGGGAACTGCCATTGAAGTGGGCGGGGAGAGAAGATAAGCACGGGAAACCGCCATTTTCGCGGGAACCGCCATCTTGAAGAAAAAAAAAGAAAATTTAAAGAAATAATCCGTGGTGTTATCAGGAAGAGAGGAAGATGCCTAAGCGTGGTAACATCAACGATTTTAATTCCGAGGTAGAAGACTGGGCCACGTATGTGGAACGCATTGAGATCTATGGTGAGGCCAATAAAATAGAAGAAGATGACAAAGCTATAACCTTGCTAAACTCGATGGGCGTGAAGACATACGGGCTCTTGAAGCATCTACTAGCACCAGCTAAACCGGCGGATCAGACTTTCGATGATATTGTTGCTGTCCTGAAGGATCATTTTAACCCCGCACCACTGATGTTAGTGCAACGATCCAAATTTTACGCGAGAACGCAACGGAAAGAGGAAAGCAACGCGGAGTACCTGATTGAACTGCGTAGGCTAGCGAAACACTGTCAGTTTAGGAAAAATCTGGCAGAGGCACTCAGAGACAAATTCGTGTGCGGAATGTCGAAGGAGGAAACACAAAAACGACTGCTCGAAGAGAACGATCTTACACTTGATAAGGCTGTCCTTATTGCTGCATCGAACGAAGCCGCAGCGAAAGGAACAGCGGAAATGCAGCTAAAGGCAGCGGCACTCAGTGTGCAGCAAATTACTTCGGGTACAACGAAATGCTATCGTTGTGGGAAGACAACACACGACCAGAACCAATGCTGGTTTAAAAACCAGGAATGTAGGAAATGTGGCAAGCTCGGTCACATAGCTAAGGTATGCCGGTCAGGAAAGAAGACCAACAATAATGAGTCACCACAAAAGAGGTACAGGAAGGTATATGAGGTGACTAGGAAGAGTCCGGAAGAACAGAATTCGGACTCACACTCCAACTGCAAGGAACTGGATAGTCTGAGAATTCACAATGTGAGTAATGAAGCTGACCGACAAGCTATCTGGATCACACTACAGATTGCAAAAGTCCAAGTGAAAATGGAAGTGGAGACCGGATCGGCGTTGACGGTCATGAATAAGCATGATTATAAAAAGTTATTCAAGCATATTCCCCTACGGGATACGGAACTAGTATTGCAGACATACACGGGGCACAAAGTATACCCCATCGGAAAGATAGAAGTCAAGGTGAGATACAAGGACAAAGATCACCAAAGGATGGACCTGTATGTGTTGCCTGAGGGAGGTCCACCACTTCTGGGACGGGAGTGGATCAGGAAAATAAAGATAGACTGGCATTCACTAAACACCATGACGGTAGATTCCGGAAAGGAAGATGTCAAACCTGAACGGTTGTCCAGAATATTGGACGAAGCTAAAGAGGTATTCCAGCAAGGACTGGGAACACTGCGAGGAATTAAAGCAAAGGTTAAGATTGCAGAACATGCAAGCCCAAAATTTTTCAAAGCCAGATCGGTACCTTACGCGATACGACCTGCTGTGGAGGCAGAACTGGAAGAACTTGAACGATCAGGGGTACTGTCAAAAGTGGACTGGAGTGAGTGGGCCACGCCCATTGTTCCCGTCATGAAGTCTTCACCAAGTAACAAGCCAGGGAGACCGGGGAAGGTCCGCATCTGCGGAGACTTCAAGATCACAGTGAATCCGGTGCTTCACACGGTACAATACCCGCTTCCGCGGATTGAAGATATCTTTGCTTCGTTGGCTGGAGGGAAACACTTCACCAAGATAGACCTGGCACAGGCATATTTACAAATGGAAGTCGAGGAAGAGTCGCGTCAGTACCTCACCATCAACACACACAGAGGCTTGTATCGTTATAATAGACTGGTTTTTGGGGTAGCTTCGGCTCCAGCAATTTGGCAGAGGGCCATGGAGCAGGTATTACAAGGAATTCCAAGCACGCAGTGTTACTTAGACGATATCCTGATTACGGGAGAAGACGAGGAAGAACACCTCACAAATTTGAAGCTGGTGCTCACTAGGTTGAAGGAATATGGCCTTCGAGTTAATCGCAAGAAATGTGAGTTCTTCCAAAAACGGATCTCGTACTGCGGTCATGTCATTGACCGAGAGGGGCTGCACAAGTCACCTGACAAGATAGAAGCTGTCGTGAAGGCCCCCGCTCCGGAAAACGTATCACAGTTAAGATCATTCTTGGGGTTGATTAATTATTATCACAAGTTTCTGCCGAATCTATCCACGGTGCTGCATCCGCTGAATGCTCTGTTGCGGAAAGAAGTACCATGGAAGTGGAGTGAGGAATGTAAAAAGGCCTTTCGCAGAAGCAAGGCGTTGATTACCTCTGAAGAAGTGTTGGCTCATTTCAACCCAACGTTACCTCTTCGTCTAGCTTGTGATGCTTCCCCCTATGGAA